>NC_046666.1:42502046-42509630 GCF_010883055.1 Belonocnema kinseyi | reverse complement strand
TTTTTTTTGTAAACATTATTGAATAAATAATGAATATTTTAATCCTAAATAAAAATTCACAGAGAAAATAGCGAAAATATTCCAGGTTTCGCTTTTAGTTCAAAAATGAAGTTCCTTCTCTTGACTTCGTTTTATAAGCCTCAGGAATTTTGTAGTTCCCGGGTAAACCTCCATAAACCGAAATAATCCTTTATTATATACACAGGATTGCATATACATTCTTCAACACATATCTGTTGAAAAAAATAAAATATAAATGAATGAGAAAAAAAATGTGCTCTAAATTTTATTAATTCATATATTGCCATTTCAGAAAAATGGTTATTTGAAAAAAAAGTCACAAATACGAATGCACCCCTCCCCCTCTCTTTCCTTCGATTGTGAAGCGAGGAGGCTTCGCAATCAAGAGGATTCATTTTCGAACAAAAAACACATCCAACAAAATACATCAATTTTTAACCAAATTGTTGAATTTTAACTGAAAACAATAAATTTTCAACAGATAATGGAATAGTTAAATTCAGAAACACGAATCTTAACTTCAGGTCGATGGATAATTTACTTTTAACATCAGGCCGAGCGTTCATTCTGGTAATGATCCGAGAGTGGAAGATACTTATTTGAAGCTAAATTTCCTCGAAAAAATGCATTCAACACACCTGGATCATTCACTCTTATGATCAGGTCGACGAAATGTTTGAATGATGATCAGAGATTGATAAATCTTCATTTATAGTCAAATTCTTCGATGAAAATGGATTTGGAATACACAGTGTACTTATAGCAGCCTAAGTAATGTGCACACGAAACCGTTATTGTAGGGAAAATATTCGTTTTTGATTCGCATTATATTCTTGCTTAAATTTTTAGTTAAAAAAATTAATTTGCAACACAATAGTTAATTCTTTAACCAACAAAATGACTAACTTTTACCGTCTTTTAAAAATTAGGTCAACGGATCAATACCTGGAACATTCACTTTGAACATCCGGTCGACAGGATGATCAGGTAATGATCAGAAAGTGACAATTGTTCATTTAAAATCAAATTTCTTGGATAAAAATCATCATCCTTCTTTACCCCCACCCCCTCCCTGACTGTGTGTCGTAGTTTTTGTACATTTCCTAAGTAATGTTTCGTTTAAAAATGTTAATTTTTTGTTCTAAAACTGGCTTTGAGGCGAATTTTATAATTTTTAGTCCCATTATAAGTGATCTTACGTTATTATTTTTTTTTATTTGTTATTTTAAATTTGGAACCTTTTAAAAATCTACTGACGGTAAGACTTACTTGGCGGGTTGAAGCGATTACTTCTTGTGATGATGATGCTTCCAATGATGAAGCTTCTGAGGATGATGATTCTGATGGCGATGAAGATGATGATAAAGGTCATGATGATGATGTGGAGGATCGGGTATTGGAACTGTTTTTAAAACATTTTAAAGAATTAAATTAAAAAATTACTAAATTATTTATGATTGCTAAAGAGGTTATTGCAATGTATTAACAATCTATCCTCATTTTTGAATTAAATTCAAAAACTTTTAATATTTCTAATAAATATTACCAACTAAGCTATATTTTTTGAATTTGAACATGTACGTTTTATTTCAACAAAATTTTTATACCTATAATTGGAAGGGGGATATCACAATTTCTGCATTCGCTGGGTAAAACGCATAAACCGGTATCATCATCTATTATATACCCAGGATCACATCTACATCCTCTAACACAAACCTGTCGAAGTGAACAAAATGAATTACATATCATATGAAAAATAAACTTTCCTTTAAATAATGTTAATTTTGATATGATTTTTACTTCAGAAAAGTGTTGTTTTCTCTTAAACTGTTATAATCTTTTTTTCTGAAACTCATTCAAACTTTTTAAATTTTTAGTTTCATTTCAAGTAATTTTAAATTATTTTTTTAAATAATTTAATATTTTTAAATTCTAAACTAATTAAAATATACTCACGTCAGGACATATTGGTGGGTTGAAGCGATTTCTGCATGTCACTGGACACATTGATCCGCACTCAGTCCATGATGCAAACGGTACACATCTTGGTATTTCTGGTGGATATTTGAATGGCCATTTGCAATCCTCTGGTAAAACGCATATTCCGGTAAGATCATCTATTACATGCCCAGGATTATATGTACATTCTTTTTCACATAGCTGTTAAAATAAAAAATAATTTATATAATGGTATGAAAAATAAATTAATATTAAATTTTATTAACCTTTATATGATTTTTTTTTGTTTGAAAAAGTATTATTTCCTCTAAAAAAGTTACTCTTTTTTCGGAAACTCATTTTGAAGCGAATTTTATCATTTTTAGTTATATTTAAAATAATTTTTCTTTATTTTTGTTTAATTAATACCTTGTTATTTTAAACTTAGAATTCTCTCAAAATCTACTCACGGCAGTATATTCTGGCGGTTTGAAGCTACTACTGCTTGTCAGTGGACACATCGAGTCACATGCAGTATCTTCTCTATGGGGCCCACAGCTTGATGGTTGAACTATTTTTAAAACTTAATTAATTCAAAAATTAAAAGGTCAACAAAAATAAATATTCTGCATATAAATAAGTGATTTTTATTTCAAACAATTCTCATACCGAAAGGTGGACCACCGAATGGTAGACCTCCGAATGGTGGACCTTCCTTTGGCAGACCTTCAAATGGTAGAACTTCGAATGGTGGAACTATTATCAAGAAATTTCATAGAATTAAATTTTAAATTTAGTAAACTTATTTTTATTACTAAAGCTGAGCATTACAATTTACAAAGTAATCAAATATCTTCATTTTTTATTTAATTAGGCAGTTATGAGTATTTCTAATTAATGTTGTAAAACAAGCTGAATATTCTGCATTTAAACGAGTAATTTTTATTTCAAGAAAAAGGTTCATACCTCTAAATGGATTGATTCGAGGACTTTTGCAGTCCTCGGGTAAAAGGTTGAAACCTGATTCATCATCTAGCACATATCCAGGATTACATGTACATTTACCCACACATGCCTGTTGAAATTAATTAATAAGTATATCATTATTTAAGAAAGAAATTGTATTTGAAATTGTATCAAAATTTGTGGTAGTAAATTTCCGTCAATAAAAGAAAAAAGGAAACATCTTTTCCGGAAAGAACATTAGTTATCATACATGTATTGGATATCTCAACCAATTATTCACTGTTTGAATGGAATTCCTTGCTTTTTCAAGACTTCTTCATTCGCTATTTATATTTCGAGTTTTAGTACTTTTCGTGGAGAAAAATCGATTTTTCAGTAATTATACCCATTTTCCGATTGTTACACAAATTTTAAGGTAAGTGGTTTATATGGAATTCTTCAACAGATTTTCAGCAATGTTTAAATCGTTGATTATTTTCTTAATTTTAATAGACTTTATGAAGCAAAGTAGATTTTTTAATACATAGGTATATCTACAGACTATACTAATCAACTCATTAATACAGAAATTTCAAGATAAGTCTGATGCGTGGAATTATTCGTCCTTTTTCAGAAACTTTTGTTTAATTGTTAATATTATTTTTGGAGAGTTAGTACTTTCTACGAAAAAATCCAATTTTTCAGTAATTACTCACACCTGCAGCTTTAACTATTCAACTGATTTTTCCACTAATTTTTGAATAGGTCAGTGTAAATTCTACTAAAAGATCTTCGTCTAATTTTCATCTAATTAAGGGCTGCTAGAATTCGTAACGTTTCTATAGGAAACAATCAATAATCGCCAAACTATTTTGCATGATTTTTAATTTATTAAATAACAAAAATATTGAAAAATTTAAGGAATGTGTTACCAAGGAAAATCTTCGAAACTCGGTGCAATTTTATGTTTGTTTAATAAGAATAATATCGCGAAGAATTTTAATTTTCC
Organism: Belonocnema kinseyi; assembly: GCF_010883055.1. NCBI lineage: Eukaryota > Metazoa > Arthropoda > Insecta > Hymenoptera > Cynipidae > Belonocnema > Belonocnema kinseyi. The sequence continues at coordinate 42,505,714 of NC_046666.1, read as the reverse complement.
TTCTTAAAACATTCTTAAAGTTTCTGTAGTTTTTGTACTCTGGTTAATTAAAAGTTTTTTTATATATTGAAATAAATTGGCTCAGTTTCACCTTACAAATTCGATACTTTTACTGATAATTCTTTACCTAGAGGAACTTTTGTATTATAGATATTTTGAGTGAGATTAACTTTGATATGATTCTGATTTCAGGAAAATATTATTTTGTCTAAAAATATTAGGGGAGTGTTTTCCTTCACTAAATTTTAAGCGAAATTTTTTATTTTTTGGTTCCATTTTAAGTGATTCTCCGTTATTTTTTAAAAACAATTTAATATTTTAAAAGGAACGTTTCAAAAACTACTTACCCCAGTACATACTGATGGAGAGGCAACTGGTGGAGTAACGACTAGTGGAAATGGTGGAGGAAGGGCTGGTTTAAAATCGACTGGCGGAATATCGACTGGTGGAAATCCAAATGGTGGAGAGACGAATGGTGGACAAGCGAATGGTGGAAGATCTACTGGTGGAGGGACAAATGGTGCACAATCGACTGGTGGAGGGACGAATGGTGCACAATCGACTGGTGGAGGGACGAATGGCGCACAATCGACTGGTGGAACATCAACTGGTGGATGGACGACTGTTGGATGGACGACTGGTGGATGGACGACTGGTGGATGAACGACTGGTGGATGGACGACTGGTGGATGGACGACTGGTGGATGGACGACTGGTGGATGGACGACTGGTGGAAGAACGACTGGTGGAAATAATTTCAAAATAAAAAACATTAAATGGAAAAATTTAGAAATTAATGATTCCTATCTAAAAAATTGATTTCATATGGATCTTGAAAACCAGACTGGTTGTTGTGACACTGCGTGAACGTGACATTTAACATAATTTTAATTTTAATTGCGATCAAATTTATTGCGAGATTTTTTTAAATATTATCAATAAAAAAGTTCATTTTAATTGCAAGTAGTTTTTAATGATAGAAAATAATTATTTTCTTAATATTTCGCTACCATACTATAATTTGAGAACTCTTGGAGTTTTCCCAGAGAAAAGATACATGAGAAAATTTTAAATGGCTTGGGTTTTGTTGTGAAAAATAAATTTGAAGAGAAAACTGGAAAAGAACTAAAAAAATTTTAATGATTTCCAAATATTTCAAAACATAATGTAGAAGATTTTTATTTTAAAAATATTGAAATTTTTACCATCTGCAAGATAATCAAATTTTAGAAATAATTTTAGTAAGTTAGAGAGATATACGGAAAAATTTCAAGAAGATTTAAAAACAACTATTCACTTGAAAAGATTCAACAACATTTTAAACGTACATTGTTTAAATTTCGTAACAACAGTTTCACTCTCTTTAAGAATTGGAAAATATTTCAAGTGAATAAAAAAATGTTCTTAAGATTAATGGGAAGATTTCATAGGATTTTAAATTTTTTAAATTAGTTCTAAGAAAAAAAAATGAAAAGGATTTACATTTTTAAAAATTATCTATTAAAATTTTTAAACAGAATGTCAAAGATTTAAAAAAAAATTGAGTAATTTTGCTAGATTACTCAGATAAAATTCGATTAAGCTTAATAGATATTTAAAAGTTTTGAATCAATTCAAATTTAATTTCATACTTTTAAAAATAAAAAAAGAATAAAAAAGTACATTTTTGAAAAAGAAAGCTTTCTAATCATTCGAAAATGTTCAAAAAATATAAATTTTTCTTTTTATTTCCAGGAAAATTTTCAATAATTTTTATTTTAAATTATTTGAAGAGAATATTTGAAAAGATTTCAAAAAATTTCAAAGGATTTCAAAATTTTTTAAGCAAGAATACAGAAGCTGTTAAGGCAATTTTCCTTGTTTAGCAGACTTTTTTAAAACTTGTAGGAAAAATTCGAAGAATTTCGAAAGGTCTTTAGAGGGCTTGAATGAATAATTTAAAATTTCACAAGAATAAGAACAATGTTAAAAAAAATTTAGATTCTTAAATATTAAAAAAAAAAAACTTAAGAAGTTCTAAAAGAGTTTTTAAAGTTTTTAAAACAAATGTACTTGAAGTTCTGAACGTTCAAATGAATGAAATTTTTACTGATTATTTTGTAAACTAGAAACTGCACTGCAATATCGATTCAATTTATATTAAAAATAACACAATACAAAAGAAAATTTGAATATATTATTGTAATTGTAGTTGGAAGAATATTTTTTGAAAAAATAAAACTCGGCAAAAATGTGTCAATCATTTGAACGTTCTGAACCTCAGGTACATTGCAAACAATAAAGATATTTTCTTAAAATGCCTGGATGATTTCAAATAATTTTTTGTTTTAAAAATGAAGTTTCAAATAAAATTTAAAAATATTTCATACCTGACTTTGAATGTCGAAAAACTTTTGAAAAATAAATAGATATTGAGAATTTTTATTTTATATTCAAAATTATGTTTTCCCTCAAATCGAAAAATTGCACGCTCGCATAGCGAACTATAGATGATGCTAGTATTATTTAATTAAGCATTCTGATGTATAAAGTAATACTATATTTTACTTTTTAATTAATTCGGAAATCTTTAATATTGATAATTAATATTTTGAAAAAACATAAATATTCTGCATTAAAACAAATAATTTTTATTTGCAAAGAATTATCTTACCTATGGGTGTAAGGTGTTCATGGTGGTGTCCATGATGGTGCCCATAGTGATACTCATGGTGGGGTTCATGGTGGTGTTTAAAGTGGTGTTCATGATGGTGTCCAGAGTGATGTTCATGGTGGTGTTCAAGGTGGTGTCCATGGTGGTGTTCAAGGTGGTGTCCATGGTGGTGTCTATGATGGTGTCCATGATGGTGTCCATGATGGTGTCCATGATGGTGTCCATGATGGTGTTCATGATGGTGTTCATGATGGTGTCCATGATGGTGTCCATGACGGTGTCCATGGTGGTATCCATGGTGGTGTCCATGATGATGTCCATGATGGTGTCCATGGTGGTGTCCATGGAGGTGTCCATGGTGGTGTCCATGGCCATGTGGTTCGGCTGATGCAACCAGGACAAGAAATAAAACAGCAAAAATTGTAAACATTTTGTTAACTTTTTCGGAAACTATAACTCAAACTGACACGTCTTGAATTGAAATCAGTATTTATACACCTGTCTTCATTATACATTCCAGAAACTTTTTACTAATTGCGGAAAAGATTAAAAAATCCCAAATATAGGAAGCACACATTTTGTATACGAACGTGGTTTTATTCTAAACGAAACTTAATTGAAAAAATGTACAGAACTTCGGACGTAGCAATTTTAAACATAATAATTCTATATCCTGTTTATCTAGTTTTATATCTCTTCTTGACTGATTAACAAATCGACAACTTGTATAGAGATTAGGATTCTTTTTAACATATGTTGATACATTTGTTATATTTTCGAAACCTCGTGTATCGCATATCGTGAGAATAACAAAAAGATTGCTGTAGCTTTGTTTATTAACGCTGGAAGAGATTAATAAACATTCTTTAGTACGCATAAATTATTATTGATGTTTCTTTATTTTATATTATTTTTATTTCGTATTAATATATATTTGATCTTCAAATTAAATTTTAAACTATTTTAAATCTTTAAAGTTGAACGATTCCCGAAAAACTTTCAATGTTGCATAATT
>NC_046666.1:42498299-42501946 GCF_010883055.1 Belonocnema kinseyi | reverse complement strand
GTGCACCCTGAGGGCACGGAGTAATTTCAATTTCGAAAATTTACCAAGAAAAATTAGGCAAGCTTTGAATTTTGCAATTCTGTGTAATTGTTTATGATTTACAATAGAAATATCTTCCTTTTAGAAGATTTGGAAATAAAAACTCAAGACCCTTTTCTTCTTTCGTTCTGTCTAAACTCTTTAGACGGGCCTATCAAATTTATATTGGACTTAGGGGGTAGGAGCAACAATTTTTGGCACGCCAGAAACTAAAATTTTATTGAGGCGGGGCGGAATATCAAGAATTGATGCTCTTACCCTGAATAATACAAATAAATAAACAAATCCAAATATGCTTATAAATAATTAATACAAAATGCTTACGATCTTCTTAGATAGCAATTACAACCTGAGACCTTGCATAAACCTGAACAAAAATTGTCTCCTATTGAGCTGTATTGATTAATTTGATCATGTAAATATGTTAATTCACCATAATAAATGATTAATTTTTGTTGTGGTTTAAGGATTCAACAATTTGGTTGATGGATTGACTGTTTTGTTAACATTTAAAAAAATTATTATTTTCTTGAAATTTGAACTGTCTTGTTGAGAAGTCATCCTTTTTGAGTGAATTCTAATTTGCAATTGTAATCTATGGATTCATGAAAAATACTTTTTTGTTTCCCGGTAACTATTCTATAATTCGCAAATGGAACTAGGACGAAACGATTTTGTTTTTGTCTCCTTCTTTATTTATATCCTATAGAATGCAATGAATAGTACTATTTTAAAGAAAGGGAATTCGAGATTTACAGGGAAGAATTTTTATGTTTTGAACGGTCACCCTCGCTAAAAAAAATGAAATAAAATAAAATGGCGTATTCAATTGAAAAAAGACCTTTCGAGTTTTCGTGTGACACTCTCCTTGCACAAAAGGATTCAAATATTTAACCGGGTCTCTTCCCGTGAAAAAAAATAAATTTCTCGTAAGTTAAAGACACCAATTAGTGTCATGAAACCTGCTAGGACATCCTGGATAAATTACTTTATTCATTGAAAAATTTAATTAAAATCAAAATGTAAATAAAGTCTATGAAAAAAGTAGCATATTTCAATATTAAATTGCATATAAATATGTCCGGGGAACAATTTCCAAATCAGTGTGTAAAAAATATTCAAAAACCGGTTCTGCCATTAAGTCGTGCCCCGCTCGTCGTTATACTTTCATAATCAGGGAGAGTGCTCAGCAAGCACAATGGAGTCGGTGCATTTTCGTTTTTTTTGGTAACAAATATCATAAAAAAAGGTACAAAATTTGAAACAGCGAATTTTTGTGTTGGTGAGAAGATGCCTCGACGGCAAAGATTTGTGTAATAATTAATTACGAGCAATAATATTAACCGGTTCGAGAATTCGTAATGGGACAGATTAGTGAAAGGATCAAGGAAAATGTATTTCAAGGAAAATTAGTCGTATTGGAGTTGAAAAAAAGTTATTGTCGTTAATATTAATGTTTTTTTCAACTTGTATTGAACTCTGATGGTCATTCTCATCGCCAAAATCTTTAAAAAGTGTGTTTTTGAAGTCGTGCGTCCGTGAATCGCTTGGAGGTTATGATGTATGGGAGCATAGCCATACGCGTATATAAAATAATTAGAGCTTATATTTGACACGATATTGACTCTGTTCCTGAAGTAATATGTCAATTCGTTAGGAAATGCATTTTTAATTATATTTTAGTAACAAATCGCCTACTAAAATACGAGCTTATAATCGGTCGACAATAGTTTGTGCTCATCAGATCATATTACTTACTATTTCAAGTATCAACCTAATTGAATTTTCATACAGGTATAGAATTTGCCCATTCAAATCCTGATAAAAAATAGTTATTGTACAAGAGAGGAACTGAGAGTACACACTTCCATAAATCCTTAGCATTTCTTAAATCCACGGACGGTGGACCGAGTTCGGACTCACTGTTCCCTTTCGACAAACGACGTATGGGTGAGGATGAATATATGTGAGGTGGTGTGAGTATGGACATAACTACACGAAATGGGCGACAGAGGCGCCACTACATTGATAGAAACAAGCAAAACAAACAAAAATCAGAAACAAATGTCAAGAACTTTAAGCCCTATTACATGACAAAATTTGAACATTCACATCCGGTATCGAATAAGGTGGAATAATTAGGACAGATTTTCCAAAGATAAGTATTTGGGCGCAATTAAGATGAATTTTGAGGAGAAATGGTTTAACGAACTCCAAAAAGATCACTAGGATTTTTTAAATTGATTTATTCAATTAAAAGGAATGGCAGAGGATTTTCAAGATTAAAAAAAGTAAATAGTGGCGTGCTTAAAAACAGGCAGAGTATAGAACACAAACCGACCATGAGTCTTTCCGTTCTAGTGATGTCTCTATACTACTACTCCATTCACCGAAGTTGGGTGGGACTGACCTTATAAGTAGACTCTCCATTCTATGACGTGACTAATTATTTTGGACTCATTATCTTACGAAAACTGCTTATTTATTTTGGACATGATTTTTACTCGCAAAATACATTTCTCGCATCAAGTTGGTAGTTAGGTGTTTATTTGGAATGGATTAAGAGATTGCCTGACGAAAGGCATACATTCGGTAAAGGTGAACGTAAAGTTTCAGACGATGATTGAAGATGGGGGGGGGGGTGGAATGCTAGATGAGTGAATAATTTTAAGAAAAGAATATTACGAGAAATAATGTATGTAAGGAAGCTAGATATTTTATGTCTGCCTAAAAACAATGAAAACATGATACGACGGTAGAAAAATGGAAAATAAAGAGTTAAAGCTCGTGCTCGAACTATGGACAGAAGTAAACAGCGAATAACATGAGAGTTAAGGAGTTGGTCTGAATATGAAAAAGAGAGAAAAACAGCATGTCAAGGGACGTAAATTTGTACCCCCCACCCCACGTTGTTATGGGTTAGAATAAATGTAGAAATCGTAAGACATGTCAGCTTACAAAGTATCAATTTATAAAGTACCGTAAAAAAACATGAAAACATGCTCATAAAAGATCTAGAAAATCCAATCTAGATGGATGCCAAGAAGATCATGTGCGGATCAGATACTTTGCTTCAGCCAAATCACAATAAAAATGTTAAAGGTAAACCAAAAATTCTCTTTATTTTTTTTTTGACCTGGAAAAGCTTTTGCTAAGGTGGATAGAAGTAAGCTTCGACAAAGTTGTGGATCTCTGGACAGTGAAGGTGCGTGGGCTAGCGTTTGCAAATGAAGGGACTGGTGGTGGTGGGGAACAAACCCGATTGAGTTCCGCTCCGCTTTTGTTTTGTCCCGCCTAAGTGAACGCGGCACACACCGCGCAGCTTCTTTCACTACGGCCGGCGGCGCGCGGTCAATTCTCGGAAGAACTATATCAAGGGGTCCTATGTCAGAGTATCACTGTAGATTATTTTCGTTGAGTTGGTTTATTTATACTATTGAATACACCAAACTCTCCCTGTCAGTTAAGTGTCGGGGGTTGCCTTCAAATAACCTTGGACTGATTTCGGAGGGATCGAAACGTAAACAGTGAGGACCGCCTGACCCGTTTTCAATGGGATTATATGGGATTTCAATGGGATATATATATATATATATATATATATATAT
>NC_046666.1:42457984-42498199 GCF_010883055.1 Belonocnema kinseyi | reverse complement strand
GCTCCAAGGAGATTATGTTGAAAAATAAAAAAAAATTTACCCAAAAAAAATTGTTTTTATACTTCATTCTAAGGACTTATTGAACTACCCTCGTATATAATGTCGCAGCCGCTCTCGCCCGGTTCTCCTGAGAAGCGCGTAAGCCAACAGTTCTAGGAAACCTGAAAACAGGTCGACTGAAAGCGAGAGTTTGGTGCATACATAATATTTAATGATGTTTTATAAACTGAATCTATAGCAAGCTTTTTGAGCGATTTTTTTATTTGAACGTTGCAGTATATACATTTTGGGTTCCTGGAACAGTTACATAAATTCTGCTATGAAATAGAAAATTTTGAAGCAAAAAAATCTTGAAAATCTGACATACAGGAAAAAGATTGAAATTAGATAGGCATTCCGCATGAAAATTTATAGTTCCAATTTACGAATATATTGGTCGTATTTTTTCTCCAGGTTTATTATTAATAATAATAAAATACGATGCTTTGTTTTTCCATGTTATAACTTTTATGTAATAAAGCTAGAAACATTTTGAAAATATTACAGGCTTATACGATCAAGAATGAAATTTTGTAGAAATAAAGCATTTGGGTCATTTTTTTATTTCAATGTGATACTCAAAAACCTCGAGATATGATTTTTCAAAATTTGGTAATAGGAAAAAATAATTTGTTTTCAATCGCTCACTGCAAAAGAAGTTTTTAATTGAAAAAATTATTCTCGTTCTGAAAATATGTATTCATCCACAAGTTTTGTAAAATAGTATAACATACCTCCTGTTTTTTTCGTAACAATATAGTGTATTTTTTTTATTGCAGCCATCGAGCTAGCGAGCGCACTTTTAGACGACGTTGCGTGAAAAAATTCATAATATTCATTTCTTCATTCTCAAATTTTTCCTGCATGTTTGAGAGTCTGAATCAAAATTTTTAAGGTCAAAATAACAAGAAAAAATGTTCGAAGTTCAAATAAATAAAATTCTTTATAAAAATGCACTATATTGTTACGGAAAAAACAGAAGGTATGTTATATTATTTTGCAAAGCTTGTGGATGAATGCGTATTTTCAATCGAAGAACAATTTTTTCTTTTCAAAATTTCTTTCACATTAAGTGATTGAAAACATTTATTTTTTCAATTTCTAGTGGCTTTTGTTTTGAAAGAAACAAAAATTGTAATTGACTCTTGTTTAGAGGTTTTCTAATTGTTATGATTTAAATTTACATTATAATTAGATAGTTTTCAATGATACTGATAATCTATACATCATAGTTGATGATTATTTTGAATTTTAAAGCAGCAAATTTCCAATGTTTTTGGTCTAAATGCTTTAAATTCAGACTTTTTTCGAGCAAATTTGTTGCTTAGATTACATAAATACTCGAAATAAAGAATTTGCAGATTAAAAAATTCAAGATTTGTAAATGTTATCTCATCAAAACAAAATCCCAATATTATTATTTATAAATCACAGAAATTTAATCAATATTTAAAAATTATTTGTGATTGTACAATATGGAGAATTTGGATCTTTTGAAACTGTAAGAAAAAAATATTCAAATTGGATGCTTACAATCAAACATATATTGGAATATATATGTAATATTGGTTATAATTTGTAATTATAATATTATAAATCACTTAGTTTCAAAGGAACCGAAACCCAGGACTACTAGGCGTATCATAGCAGTGAGAATCTTCAATTTTTTTAACAGCACATCGAGCCTCAATCAATTTCAACTTAAACTTCATACTCAACGCCAGTTTTTTGCAGGATTTAATTATCTGATGTTGCCTGAATATTTTAAGTGATTCTTTTGAACATTCAAAATTGGATTTTTTTTATTTTTTTAATTTAAAAGTTTAATTAAGTGTACGATGTATTACATAAAATAAATAGTATAAAGTTCCTATACCAGTTTTTGCTTGACAGAAAAGTATACAGGAACTTTTTTTTACTAAATATTTTATATATAAAATATACATAAAATTAATATTGTTTTATAACAAAAAAATGCATTTCGAAAAATCAAAAGTTGAGTTTTCAAAGAAGGGCTCGATCAATTTTTTTCATTTATCACTAAAAATATTTAGGTAACATCAAAGAATTGAATCCTGCAAAGAATTTGCGTTGAGTGAGAAGTTTAGGTTGAAGTTGATTGCGCTCTCAGTAATAGGTACTGTAAACTATTTTTTTAAGAATGTCAAATGTACGATGAAAAAGAGGAAAATTATTGATCTCAGGTCTCAAAATTTTCTATATTTTATAGTTTAAGTGCCCATAAAACATTAAGAGTTATTGAAAATTGAAAGTTGTTTTATAAACTGTAAGCAAAGGTGATAAGGATAAAAATTAGAACAATTCCCTTCACCTTTAAGTTTCTATTTCATGTATAAAAATGGAAACAAATATTAAAAAATTAATATGCACGATATGAGAAAATCACGTGATTTCTTTGGGTTAAATTCTACATCTTTTGAATTATCAGAAGGAAAAATATACATTTCTAAAAAATATGAAAACGCAGTAGCGTTTAAAAAAAGTTTAAATCGCTTTTTTAAAAAAATCATATTTTTAAATTTGTAATATTTGTTAATAGATTAATGATAATGTACACTACACTTTTCATAAATATTTTCTCCTGTTGAACCATTTAAACAGTACTAAAAATGCGTGTTGAATAAAGATTATCTATCTAAATCTATTTTCTATCGGAATATATTTTCAGGGGATTGTGAAGTATATTTCAAAGCACAAAAAGAGATGCTGTAATAAGTTTAATGCTTAATCATGTTTTAAATAAATTGTTTTATTGACCGTTGCAAATTATCAACTGTATTACAAAATAAAAATACATAATATATACACATATTTATATACTCTTTTACAAACATATTAAAATTATTAAATAAGTAATATAATATGAAATAAATAATTCAATCTTAAATAAAAATTTACATGCAAAGTCAAGAAAATATTTCAAGCTTCACTTTTATGTCCAAAATTATGTTTCTTCTGTTGGCTTCGTTTTATATGCCTCTGGAATTTTGTGGTTTCCGGGTAAACTCCATGAACCGGAATAATTCTCTATTATATACCCATGATAGCCTATACATCCTTAAACAAGTACCTGTTGAAAAAAAGTATATAAGTAAATGAGACAAAAATTATACTTTAGATTTTATTATTTTGTCACTGTTATTTCAGAAAAAGAGTTGTTTTGACAACTAAGTCAGAAATACAAGAAAATACATAAATTTTTAATTAAATCGTCAAATACTTAAGTGAAACCCATACATTTTCAACCAATCGTGGAATAGTTTAATTCAGGGACCAGAATTTTAACATCAGATCGATAGATTGACATCTGGATTATTCACTTTTAAAATCAGGCAGAGGGTTTATTCTGGTAATGATCTGAGAGTGGCAGATATTTATTTAAAGCTAAATTTCCTTGAAAAAATGCAATCAACGCACCTGGACCATTCACTCTTGATATCAGATTGACGAAATGTTTAGATAATGATCAGATATTTGCAGATGTTCATTTATAATCAAATTCCTCTAGGAAATAGATTTAGAATACACAGTGCGTTTAAAGCAGATTAGTTAATGTGCCCACGAAACCATTATTGTAAGAAATATATTAATTTTTAGTTTGCGTTATGTCTTTGGTTAACTTTTCAGTTAAAAAATTAATGTTAAGCACAATATTTGAATCCTTAATAAATGAAATGGTTAGCTTTTACCATCTTTAACAATAAAGTCAGCAGATCAGAACCTGGAGCATTCACTTTTGAACATTAGGCCGACGGGATGGTCAGGTTATGATCAGAGAGTGGAACATTTTTTTTAAAGCAAAATTTATTGGATGAAAATCATCCCCCCCCCCCCCTTCACTGGCAGTGTCACGTAATTTTTACATGGGTCCAAGATAATGTCTCGTCTAAAAATCTTAGTGGATTCTTATCCTAAACTCATTTTTAAGCGACTTTTTACATTTTTAGTCTCATTTTAAGTGATTCTTCGTAATTTTTTTGTTAATTCATTTGTTTCTTTTAAATGTATAACCTTTACAAAATCTACTTACCGCAGGGCATACTGGAGGGTTGAAGCGATTATATCTGGTGATGATGATACTCCTGATGGTGAAGCTTCTGATCATGATGGTTCTGACGACGATGATGAAGATGATGATGCTGATGATGATGATGTGGAGGATCGTGTATTGGAACTGTTTTCAACAAATTAAAAAAAAATTAAATTCATAAATTACTATATTAGTTATGATTTCTAAAAAGGTTATTGTAAGTGTATAAATTAATAATATATAACCATTTTTAAATTGAATTTGTCAATTTTAAATATTTCTAATGAATATTAGCAAACAAGTAAGTTTTATCTCGATAAAATGTCCGTACCTATAATAGGAGGGGGGATAACACAATGTTTGCATTCGCTGGGTAAAACGCATAAACCGGTATCATCATCTATTATATACCCAGGATTACATCTACATCCTCTAACACAAACCTGTTAAAGTGAACAAAATTAATTACATACTTATATTAAAAATAAATTATCTTTCAAATTATGTTAATTTTGATATGACTTTTACTTCATGAAAGTGTTGTTTAGTCTTAAGATGTTATTACTTTTTTCTGAAACTAATTTAAACTTTTTAAATTTGTATATCCATTTCAAGTAATTTTAAATTATTTTTAAAATAATTTAATATTTTAAATGTAGAAATTTTTCAAAATCTACTCACGTCAGGACATGTTGGTGGGTTAAAACGGTTTCTGCATGTCACTGGACACATTGATCCGCACTCAGTCCATGATGCAAACGGTACACATCTTGGTGTTTCTGGTGGATATTTGAATGACCATTTGCAATCCTCTGGTAAAACGCATAAACCGGTAAGATCATCTATTACATGCCCACGATTACATGCACATCCTTTTTTACATTGCTGTTAAAATAAAAAAAATCATTAATATAATTATATGGAGAGATAAATTACCATTAAATTTTATTAACTTTGATATGACTTTTTTAAGAAAATTATTATTTGCTCTAAAAGTTGTACTTGTGATTTATCGTTAATTTTTTTTAATTTTAAACTTAGAATCTTTTTAAAATTTACTCACGGCAGTATCTTCTCCATGGGGCCCATAGCTTGATGTTGGAACTGTTATTAAAATTTGATTTATTGAAAAATTAAGAAATCAAAGGATTTGAGTTACATGTAAACAAGTAATTTTATCTCAAACACTTAGCATACCTAAGGATGGAGCACCGAATAGCGGACCTCCTAATGGTGAACCTCCGCCTGGTAGAAGTTCGAATGGTGGAACTGTAGCTGGTAAAAGTTCGCATGGGCGACCTCCGTCTAATGGAATTTTATATGGTGAACCTTCTATTGGTGGACCTACTATTGGCGGATTTCCGACTGGCTGAAGTTCCAGTGGGTTACCTCCAAATGATTCAGCTCTAAATGGTAGACCTCCGAATGATGGACCTCCAGCTGGTAAAAGTTCAAATGTCGGACCTACGATTGGTCGACCTCCGTCTGGTGAAACTTCTAATGGTAGACCTCCAAATGGTGGCCTCCTTAATGGTGGACCTGCTAATGGTTTACCTCCAACTGGTGGAACTCCGAATGGTGAACCTCCGTATGGTGAAACTTCGAATGGTAGACCTCCAAATGGTGGTCTCCATAAAAGTGGACCTGCTAATGGTTTACCTCCAAATGGTGGAACTCCGAATGGTGAACCTCCGTGTGGTGAAACTTCTAATGGTGGACCTCCGACTGGTAGAACTTCGAATGGTGAACCTCCGTGTGGTGAAACTTCTAATGGTGGACCTCCGACTGGTAGAACTTCGAATGGTGAACCTCCGTGTGGTGAAACTTCTAATGTTGGACATCCAAATGGTGGAATTCCGAATGGTGAACCTCCAAATGGTGGACTTCCGAATGGTGGACCTGCTAATGGTTTACCTCCAAATGGTGGAACTCCGAATGGTGAACCTCCGTATGGTGAAGCTTCTAATGGTGGACCTCCGACTGTTGGAACTTCGAATGGTGGAACTATTTTCAACAAATTTCAAGAAATTAATTTCATAATTTGCCAAGTTAATTATTATTAAAGTGAGCATTGCAATTTATAAAGTAATCACACAACTTGATTTTTTAAATTAAATTAGGCAGTTAAAAATATTTATAATGAATATTATTAAAAAAGCTAAATAGTCTGCATTTAAACAAGTAATTTCCATTTCAACAAAATGTTCATACCTCTAAATGGATTGATTAGAGGATTTTTCCAGTCCTCGGGTGAAACGCCTAAACCTGATTTATCATCTAGTACGTATACAGAATTACATTTACATCCATTTACGCATCCCTGTTGAAACAAAATAATTAGAATATAATTATATCGTATGAGAAAGGAATTATATTTGAAATTGTATCAAGATTCGTGGTAGTGAATGACCGCCAATTAAGAAAGAAACGGGAATATCTTTTCTCGGAAGACCGCAAGTTATCGTACATGAATTGGATATTTCAACCTACTATTCGACATTTATCTGGAATTCTTTATCGTATTTTTGAGAAATTATTAGTTTATTATTTATTTTTCGAGTTTTAGTACCATTCTCGAAAATTTTAAACCATAATTTTAGATAAGTCCTTTGGATGGAATTCTTAAACAGATTTTCAGTAATTATTGAACCGTTCATTATTTTTGAGTTTTAATACACTGTATGAAAAAATTTAATTTATGGTAATTCAACCGATTTACTAGTTGATACGCAAATTTTAAGATGGATCGTTTGGATTGAATTCTTCAACAGATTTCCAGGAATTTTTTAATCGTAGATTATTTTTTGAGTTTTAATCAATTTTACGAAAAAAATTGATTATTTATTACATAGATACACCTACAGCCTACAATGATCAACCGAATAGTACCAAAATTTCAAGATGAGTTTGCTACACACGAATTATCTTTCCTTTTTCAGAAATTTGTGATTAATTGATTATATTATTTTTTGAGTGTTCTTGCTTTCTATGAAGAAAAATCTATTTTTTAGTAATTAGTCAAACCTACAGACTACAATATGCAACCAATTGTTACACAAATTTTAGACTAAGTCTGTATAAATTCGACTAACAGAACTTCGTTATGGAAACTTTAGGAATATATTACAAAAGAAAATCTGCGAATCTGGGTGCTATGTTCTCTCTTTTTTTAAATGAAAATAATATCGCGAAGATTTTAAATCTTCCTTCTTAACAAATTCTCAAAGTTTCTGTAATTTTTTTAATTTAGTTCATTAAAATTAGTTATTTCTTTTAAAATTACTTAGCTAAGTTTGTTCTTGAAAACTATGTTGATTGTACTACTAACGCATTACATTGAGGAGTTTTTTGTATCATAGTTATTTTTGGTGAGATTAATTTTGATATGATTCTTATTTCAGAAAAGCATAATTTTGATTAAAAATGTTAGAGGATTTCTTCTGAGACTAAATTTTCAGTGAGATTTTTTTTAGTTCCATTTTAGGTGATTCTCCGTCATTAAAAAAAATTATTTTTTTTTAAAGAAACTTTTCAAAATCTACTTGCCTTAGTACATACTGGCGGAGTCATGACTGGTGGGCAGTTTACTGGTGGAAAAACAACTGGTGGAGACACGACTGTTGGAGGGTCGACTGGTGGAAAGACAACTGGCGGAGGGACGTCTGGTGGGCAGTATACTGGTGGAAAAGCAACTGGCGGAGGCATGTCTGGTGGGCAGTTTACTGGTGGAAAGGCAACTGGCGGAGGCACGACTGGTGGAGAGTTTACTGGTGGAAAAACATCTGGTGGCGGTACGACTGTTGTACATTTGACTGGTGGAAAAACAACTGTCGGAGGTACGATTGGTGGATTGTCGACTGGTGGAAAGACAACTGGGGGAGACACGACTGGTGGACAGTTTACTGGTGGAAAAACACCTGGTGGCGGTACGACTGGTGGAGAGTTTACTGGTGGAAAAACATCTGGTGGTGGTACGACTGCTGTACATTTGACTGGTGGAAAAACAACTGTCGGAGGCACGAATGGTGGATTGTCGACTGGTGGAAAGAAAACTGGCGGAGGCACGTCTGGTGGACAGTTTACTGGTGGAAAAACATCTGGTGGCGGTACGACTGTTTTACAGTTGACTGGTGGAAAAACAACTGTCGGAGGCACGAATGGTGGATTGTCGACTGGTGGAAAGACATCTGGCGGAGGCACGAATGGTGGAAAGACAATTGGCGGAGGCACGACTGGTGGATAGTCGACTGGTGGATGTACTTAAAAAACAGAAATAAAACATCAAATTGAAGAATTAGGAAATTAACTATTCCTATCTGAAAAAGTGATTTGTCATGGTACTCGAAAATCTGAATGGTTTTTGTAGCACTGCGTATACGTGATTTTTAGTAGCCGTTTTAATTTGTTTATCTATTAATAAAGATTAACCATTTTCTGCATTATCAATTTTGTAAATGAAAATATGCAAATAGCTCATTTTAGTTCACGATCAAATGTATTTTTTAATGTTTCGAAATATTATAAAAAAAGAACATTTTATTTGTAAATGTTTCTTAATATAGGGAAATAATTATGTCATTAATATTTTGCTACCATACTATAATTTTTAAACTTTTCATGTTGCCCTAGAGAAAAGATACATGAGAAAATTTAAAATGTCTTAAGTTTTATTTTAAAAAACTAATTTAAAAAGAAAATTGGAAAAGATCTCAAAACATTGAAATTATTATCAAATATTTTGAAAAAGAATGTAGAAGATTTTTACCAACATTTTTTCATAATTTGGACAATCTGCAAGATAACCAACTTTTAGGAATAATTTGAGTAGGGTAAAAAGATATTCAGAAAAGTTTAGAAAAGATTTAGAAACAATCGTTCACTTGAAGATTCAACAAAATTAAAAAAGTAAATTTTTTTAAATTTCGTAAAAAAATTTTTACTCTCTTTGAGAATTGGAACAGATTTGAATAGAATAAAAAAGTTTACCTAAAGTTCATGGGAAATTTCATAAATGATTTTTAAGTTTTTAAATGAATTCTAAAAAAGAATTGAAAACGATCTTAAATATTTAAAATTATTTAATAAAATTTCACAAGATTTCCAAAATTGTCAAATAAGAATTTAAGAAATGTTAATGCAATTTTTCTTATTTAGCATATTTTTTAAAAAGTTTTACGGAAAATTCGAATTATTTTGAAAGATTTTTAGAGCGTTTAGATGTTGCAAAAAGATTCAAAAAGGAATTTTCAAAGATTCAAAATTCAATTTTTAATGATTTTTCATTTGGGGAAATGAATTGTAAGAGAAAATTGGAAAAGATTTTAAACTATTTCAAATCATTACCTAAAATTTCGAAAAAGAGTGTAGAAGATTTTAAAGCATAATTTTTCAATTTGGTAAAACTAAAAAATTAAAAAGTAAATTCGAGCGAATCAAAAAGATTCCAAATCATTTCTAAAAATATAAAAAGATGAAAGATTTAATGTGAAATTCTATTCAGTTAAAAAAATGTTTAAGTATTCAACAGGTAAAATCTTCAACACATATAGAATCTTTAAAAATGATTAAAAATATGTTTAAGAATCTTTGGAAAATTAAATTTATATACCTGAGAGAAAATACTTATAATAATTATTTCCTTTTCCTGAGATCGCAGAACATGATTTTATCTCGAATGCGAATGTTTAAAAACTTTGAATCAATAAAAAGGTATTCAAAATTTTCACTTTGAATCAAAAAATATTTCTTCCCTCAAGTCAAAAAAGTGCACGCTCTCATAGCATACTATAAATGATGCTAGTATTATTTAACTGAGCATTATAATTTATAAAGAAATATAATATCTTCTTTTTTAAATTCGGCAATTTTAAATATTGATAATAAATATTTTGACCAAACATAAATATGCTGCATTTGAACAAATCATTTTTATTTGCAAAGGAACTTTCTTACTCATGGGTGTATATTGTTGAGGGTGGTGTCCATGATGGTACCCATGGTGATGCTCATGGTGGGGTTCATGGTGGTATTTAAAGTGGTGTTCATGATGGTGTCCATGATGGTGTCCATGGTGGTATCCATGGTGGTGTCCATGGCCGTGTGGTTCGGTTGATGCAACTGTGACAAGAAATAAAACAGCAAAAACTGTGAACATTTTGCTAACTCTCTCGGAAACTGTAACTCAAACTGACATGTCTTGGATCGAAATCAGTATTTATACACCTGTCTTTATTATCCTTTACTGAAAATTTTTTAATAATTCCGGAAGAGATAAAAACTCAATATTTAGAACGCATGTATTTTGTACACGTACGTGCTTTGTAAACTAAACGTTATTGGAAATATGTTCAGAACTCCGGCTCAACAATTTTGAAAACAATAATTCTATATCTTCTTTATCTAATTTTAAATCTTGTCTTGACTTAGTATCAAACTCACGACTCAGATAACAATATTTTCAAAATACAAGAATTTTCATTTGCAACTTTCGAAAATGGTAAAACTTTCCATTGTAAATCTTTAAAATTTATACTGCCCCAATTTTGAAAATTCATCATTAAAAAGTATGCAAGCTTTGAACTTTGGAATACTATGTAATTTTGATGCTTTTCGTTAGAAATGTCTTCAATTTAGAAGGCTTCGAATTAAAAACTCTGACTTTTAGTCTTCAAAGCCAGTAAAATCATCACAATTTCTGAATTTTATTTAGTCATCTTTAAAATTAAAAACTCAGCGTTGATGTAAAAATAACTTTGCCGAGAAATCTTAAAAATCTTACGTACAGTAAAAAGATTAAAATGAGATGTGTATTCCGTATGAAAATTTATAACTCCAATTAACAATTTATAAAGTAATTTCATATCTTCTAATTGAATGAAATGGGCAATTTAAAATATTTGTAATAAAAATCATGATCGAAGATAAACATTTTCCATTCAAAGAAATAATTTTCATATCAAAAGGAATTTTCTTACACATGACTTTAAGGACTTCATGCAGTTGTCCAAGAAGGTATCCATAGGGCTGTGGTATGGCTGATTCAACTATGACAAAAAATTAAAAAGTAAAAATTGTAAATTAATTAAACATTACATTTTATATACTAATACTCTATCTTCTTTTTTAATAAAATAGACAATTTAAAATATTTGAAATGAATATTACGAACGGAGATAAAAATTTTCCATTTAAAGAAATCATTTTCACATCAAAAGGAATTTTCTTACTTATGTCTTTAAGGTGTTTATGGAGAGGTTTGGCTGCTGCAACTACAACAGAAAATAAAATAGCAAAAATTGTAAATTAATGGAGGATTACAATTTCGAAAGTAATAATATGTATCTCTTCTTTTTTTTAGAAATTTGGTAATTTTAAATATTGATAACGAATATTATAAAAAAAGATGAATACTCTGCACTCAAACAAATAATTTCCATATCAAAAGGAATTTTCTTACTTATGGCTTCAAGGTCTTCACGGAGGAGTTTGACTGCTGCAACTACAACAAAAAATAAAATTGCAAAAATTTTTAATTAATGGAGAATTACAATTTAGAAAGTAATAATATGTATATCTTCTTTTTTAGAAATTTGGCAATTTTAAATATTGATAATGAATATTATAAAAAAAGTTGAACACTTTGCTCTCAAACAAATAATTACCATATCAAAAGGAAATTTTCTTACTCAAGGCTTTAAGCTGTATATAGATGTGTTCATGGAAATGTCCATAATGGTCTCGATGGTGGTGTTGTTCGGTTGCTGCAACTACGACCAAAAATAAAACAGCAAATATTGTAAATTAATGAAGGTTTGCAATTTATAAAGTAAAATTATATCTTCTTTTTTTAAGAAATTCGGCAATTTTAAATATTGATAATGAATATTATGAACAAAAGTGAATATTCTGCACTTACAGAAATAATTTCCATATAAAAAGGTTTTTCCTTACTTATTGCTTTAAGATATTCATGGAGGGGTTTGGCTGCTGCAACTAAAACAAAAAATAAAACAGCAAAAATTGTAAATTAATGGAGAATTAAAATTTACAAAGTAATACTACACTACCATGTGCGCGCGCGAGCGCGCTTACTTTTGTATTCATTTTCATTATTTACCCAATTTTCTGATAACCATTTATTTGTTAAAATTTTGTACCACTCAAAATTTCACTGAATTAGAATGTGAAATAATCTATTCAATGAATCCATGTAACGTAGAATTTACTATTGCTACGAGTAATATTAAAGAGCGAGATATCATTTGAAGATTTTAATCTTTTGATATCATTTTCAATTGTAGTAAAGTTTCAAACTGTAAAAAAATTAATCATCTGGTAATTAATTAATCAGTTTACATCATAAAAATCAACGAACAATTATTTTAATTGGTACATTATAATAATTTCTACTTTATAATTTTATAAAAATTAGAATTATTCAAAATATTTTCAATTAATTTCAGAAAATTTTTAATATATTTTTCAAAATTGAACTTAAATACTCATTCCACAACATTACACAATCTTACAAAAATTACTCAGCTTATAATTAATTATTGATACAATAACATTAAAAGCATTAAACAATTATTTTTATCAATTAAAAAAAGTATGTAACTGGGATATGGGTTCTTTTAATATAAAGAAACTTTCATTATACAAATCATATGTAACATTCAATTACATAAACTTAAAGCAAATAACCTATTTATGTTACTTTATCAAGAAAAATTAAAATTCAATCTGTATGTTATTTGATATTGTAAAAAAATGAATTAGCTTATGTGTAATTAATCAGTTTATATCATTAAAAGCATTAAAGAATTATTTTTAGGAAATTATTCAAGTAATTTTTATTCTACATTTTTCAGAAAATTTGAGTAATTTATAACATTTTAAACTCTTACAGGAAAAATAAAAATGTATTCGCACATAATTTCGAAATCAGAATTCAGATACTCATTTCACATCGCAAAACTTTACAAAAATAATGTAACTGGAAGAGAGGTATTTGAAACATTCACAAACTTTTATTATACAAATTATGATCAATATTAAATTAAATAGACTTGGAGTGAATACTAAATTTATCTGACTTAATTAAAAGAAATCACAATTCAATCTTTAGGTTATTCAATATCGTAAAAAAATCAGGTAATACTTAATTAATGTATTTATAACCTAAAAAGCATTAAACTATCATTTTAATTTAGACATTGAAATTATTTTTATTCTACTTTTTTTAATTTTCACTTTCATTTCTGAAAATTTGATTTATTAGTAACCTTTTAGACCAATTGCAGACAAATTTAAAACACATTAGCATATAAATCTAAAAATTAAATGCAGATACCCATTTCACAACATCAGAATTATTTGAAAAAATATGTAATTGAAATAGGGATGTTTTAATGTAAATAAACTTTTATTATGCAAATTATATCCAATATTCAATTATATAAACTTCGAATAAATAATACATAATGCTAATTTTAAGAAACTAAATTTTAATCTTTATTTAATTTAATATTTTGGAAAAATTGTTCAGCTAATAATTAATTATTTCACATTATGAGAAGCATTTAACTATAACTTTCCCTCAAGCATTCAAATAATTTTTACATAATATGTTTTTTTCAAATTTGAGCTTACATTTCTCAAAATTTGATTAATCAATAACATTTTTAACTAATTCCAGAAACCATAAGTTTTAATAGAATCAATTAATAGTTAATCAGTTCTAAACATGAAAAGCATTACAAAATCATTTTCATTGAATCACTCTAAAAATTTTTACATTATATTTTCTTTAAATTTGAAGCAGCATTTCTATATGTCTTATTTATTAATAACCATTAAGACTAATTACAAAAAAATTAAAATTATTCATACTTATAATTTAAAAAAATGAATTTAGATACTAATTTCACTTCACAAGTATCAGAAGAATCATACAATTGTAATAGAGGTATTCTAAACAGAAAATAAACTTTTATTTTCAAAGTAATACCTAATATTGAATTACATAATCTGAAGGTAAATAATGAATTCATGTTACTTTATTTAAAAAATCTTAAATTTAATCTTTATGTATTTCAATATGGTTGTCAAAATTAATCAGCTAAAACTTCATGAAATAATTCACAACATAAAAAGCCTCAATCAATTATTTTAATTGAAAAAATTTAATTATTTTCAATTATATATATATATTTTTTTTTAATTTAAATTTAAAATTTTGAATATATTTATTTGTTTTGAAATAATTTCAGAACATTTAAGTTTGAACAGAATTAGTTAATAAATATTAAATACTTGCAAATAAAAAAGGCATTAAAACATTATTTTCATTGAAAATTTTAATAATTTAAGACTTTAAAAAATTATTTTAATTGAAACATTTAAATAATTTTCACTTTTAATATTTTTGGATTTTAATATGTCTTTGTTTAACTTTAATTAATCATAAGCTTTCAACTAATTCTATAAAATATAAATTATAGCAGAATCTATTGATAATTAATTAATGAGTAAAAACTTAAAAAACATTAAATAAATTATTTTCATTGAATCATTCAAATAATTTTTATTTTACAAATATTTTTTTCTTAATTTGCACTTTCCTGTCTGTTACTTGGGTTTAGTAATCAACTAATAACTAATTAATCAGTTTACAAGATAAAAAACTTCAAAGAATTATTTCCGACCGGCCGACCGTCCGTCCGTAAACAGGATAACAATCGTAAAAATGAATGGATCAAATCCATCTTTGACCCTATAATATGACCATAACAACTTCTTGGATTTTATTGAAAAATCGAAAATTCACATTTTTATTATACAAAAAAATAATGAAAAATAAAAATTTCCATTTTGTGTTCAAACTATGCAAGACACGAAAAAAGATGAATAACCAAAAATTGTGTTGTCCAAAAAGATCTACAAATTTATTAATCTATCAATTCTGGATAGGACTCGTAGTTTTTGGTTTATTCGTGAAAAATAACATTGAAAATCAAAAATTAAATTTTTGGAAAAAAGAGACAAGTTAGCTGTGCGAGCCAGAGACGAGTCGAAAGGAAGTTGTAGGCAAGTAGTAGGCGAGTGGGCGGCGAGCCGAAGACGAACCGGAAACGACCCGAAGATGAGCCGATGGCAATTCCTGTGAAGTTCACAAGAGTTTCAACTGCCTACTTTTAGCTTCTGTAGCACACGATATTTTTTTTAACAAATGCGGGAAATTTTCGATTTGAAAAACAGTAAAAAACAATTTTTTGAAAATTTATGTTAATTTTTGAATATTTATGATAAAATTACAAAAATTTCCCGATAATTTCAGAATTCTAAAAGTTTCCAAAATTTTCGGTAATTTCTCGGTAATTTATGGTAATTTTTCAGTCACTCATGGTTACTTATCACTTTGAGTATGTCCAATAACTATTCACTACTCACAATCAATCTTTTAAGCGTCAAATTATATTGATTTGAGGTTACTCATCCGGCAGTCCTGGAATTGGTCTAGTTTTGGTTTCAATAATAAAAAATGACATTAAAAATAAAAACAAAAGGTTTGTAGAAAAACAACAAAAAGTACAAAAAAAATTAATATATGAAAGTTGTTAACTCAAAAAAGAGATACGAATTTGTTATAATTTACTACATTCTCATTATTTATAATTGAGAAAGTATCGAAATTGTCCGAATTGTGACACCACAACATTCGAATTTTGAACAAAACGACGAAAGTATTATGCGAAAAATCGAAAATTCCAATGTGCTGGGAAAATACTACTTGTAGGATGACTTGTGGGATATTTTGTTTTATCTCCAAATATAATATACCAACAAAAATACTATTTTTAACATAAATACGCGAGATAGAAAAAAATGTCTGAAAAAACCCAGGCGAAAATATTATATATAGTTTATACGAGGTGTGTTCAAAAAATAAGGTGACTTTATGGTTTTCTAAAAAAATATTCATTTATTCTTCAATATTTATGTTGTTCCCTTCAAAGTAATCCCCCTCAGATATAATACACTTGTGTCAACGCTTTTTCCAATCATCGAAGCACTTCTGATAATCATTTTGTGGTATAGCCTTGAGTTCTTTCAGCGATGCAATTTTTATCTCCTCAATCGTTGAAAATCAATGTCCTTTCATGGGTCTCTTCAGTTTTGGGAAAAGAAAAAAGTCACTTGGGCCAAATCCGGTGAATTGAGAAAATCAGGATCATTATTGACTTCATTCAACACCTCCTGAGCGATGGTCATGCGATGGATTTTTTAATAAAAATTAAGCAGTTTTGGAACAAATTTCGCTGACACACGTCTCATGGCCAAAACGTCCGAAAAGATAGCATGGCATGTGCCAGCTGATATGCAACATCTTCAGCATCTCTCGGCCTTCTTGGAACAGCTTGTACCACTTATACAACTCTGAGTTTTAGAGCACTGGATTCCATTTTTCACACAAAATTTAATGCAATTTCTTTGCTCCATTTTTTTCGAAAGAAGAAAATCGCCGAGCATACCAAACCCTTCTAACCTTCTACGCCTCTGCCAAAAAAACAACACGAGCTATATAGTCAAAACTGTGAACATATGATTGTGACGAGTGTACCAACACAACAAAACAAAAAATTAAAAACTTGAATGTACGTAGCCCGCGAAAATTGAAAAGTCAACTTACTTTTTGAACACACCTCGTATATAGTGTGAAGTATTATATATACTATTATTCATTTGTATTATACATTTTTTGTATAAAACAAATGAATATTATATATAAGACTTCACACTATATATAAACTATATATAATTTTTCTGACTGGGAAAGGATTGTAGTTTTTTATTTATTTTAAGGTAGGTCAGAAAATATACATTTAAAAATGTCTATCAGAAATCGAGCGCGTAGCGCGAGTGTCACGATGAGAATGTGTACCTCAAAGCCTGCAGAGCTTTGATCAACTTAATCTTTAAAAATACTTTATTATGTTGAAAATTCAAAACATGCAGACACATATAAATACTGCCATTTAAAGGAGATCTTTTTGATAAAGTTTTATTTAAGCATTCCAAATGCAAAGAAGAAATATCCGAGCGCGAGGCTTAAACATGCCCGTGCGCGAAGCGCGAGATTCAACACATGCGCACCCTAAGCGCCCTCAAACTTCAGAGCCACGCGCACAGCACCCGTTGAGAATGTGCCCGTGAAGCGGACAGATTTTTATATTCTCATTAGAGAAGGCATTAGATTTGTGTAAAACTCCCCCCCCCCCAGTTTTTTCAAATGTCCACGTTTTGAGACACCCTGAATCCGAAAAACAGGTTTTTACGTATGTTCCTGTATCTCTGTATGTATGTCGGTCTAGCTGTTTGTATGTATGCATGCCTGTATGTATGTATGTATGTATGTATGTATGTATGTATGTATGTATGTATGCATGCATGTATGTATGTATGTATGTCTGTATGTAAATTGGATAACTTTTGACAACATTAATCTATTAGATTGGCTTTTGGTACACTGCTTAAGTGTCCCAAACTTAAAGTCAAGTTCGTTTGCCAGCCATTTCGGATAAAAATTCAAAAAGTGGGCACATTTTGAATATTTTTGAAACCACTTTTTTCAAAATTCAAAAATTCTATGTACGGTTATTCATAGTATTCAAAAAGTCGAAAAATTTATTCCCATGACTTTTTTCAAAAAGTCAAAAATTACCAGAGTTATAGCATTTACAAAATTCCAAAAAACACACGACAATGAACATTTTAAGCTAATTAACGCACGATATGAAGAAAGTAAAGAGAAGAAAAATGTTTGAATTTTCTTGAAAAATAAAAAATTAAAATATTGACAGCATACAAAATAATGAAAAATCCAAAAATTACATTTTTCGGCCAAACTATGCAAAATACAGTAAAAAATGAAAAGACAAGAATTGTGCATTTGAAAAGAATCTACAAATTTATTATCAACCACCTTTTGATAGGATGCGTAGTTTTGACTTTAATCATGAAAAACGTCATTAACAGTAAAAAAATGTGGCCGCTGCGTGGGCATATTCTTATCACAACTTTTGTCTTTTAATTTATTTTTCGCCTCGTGTGTGGGGTTTCACAAAATTTAACTTTTCATGTTTTTGATGCTTTTTTTTATGAATAAAACTAAAAACAGAACTATCAAAAAATTATTCATAAAAAATAAATCATTTCTACATTTTCATCGAGAAGGTATTAGATTTGTGTAAAATTTGACCCCCCTAGTTTTTCTAAAAAGGTCCACGCTTTGAGACCCCCTGAATCCGAAAAACGTTAGTCAGATATTTTGGACCAAAATACTAAAAGTGAGCCCATTTTGAACATTTTTAAGCACATATTTTGTCATGATTTAAAAATTCTCTGTACAATTGTTCAGAGATATTAAAAATAAAAATGTTACTTTTCGATAGCCCTGCAAGATTATCATATCAACTTTTTGAATTTTTTCGAAGAATTAAAAATTCAAATTTTGACCGCACAAAAACTAATCAAAAATTGCATTTTGCGGTCAAACTATGCAAAATAGGAAAAAAATTATAAGACAAACATTGTGCACCCAAAAAATATCTACAAATTTGTTATTTATCACTTTTTTATAGGACACGTAGTTTTTCTTTTATTTATAAAAAAAACATTGAAAATACAAAAATTAAATTTTTCGACTCTCGACAAAAGCTGAGCAAATATAAATAGATAACATTTTTTCACCAAAGGTATAGCAAAACAATTTTTATTATTGGAAAAAAAGTGTTTTTACGAATGTCTATGTCTGTCGGGCTGTCTGTATGTATTTATGTCTGTATGTCTGTCAGCACGATAACTTTTGAAAAAATCATTCTATTAGATTGGCCTCTGGTACCCTCTTTTTGTGTCCTAAACTAAATGTCAAGTTCGTTAGCCTGCCATTTTGGATACAAATTCAGAAAGTGACTACTTTTTGAATATTTTTGAGACCATTTTTTCAAAATTCAAGAATTCTATGCACAGTTATACATAGTATTTAAAAAGTCGAACAATTTCTCTAAAAACTTTTTTCATAAAATTAAAAATTACTAGAGTTACATCATTTACAAAATTCCAAAAAAACACATCAAAATGATACTTTTAAGCCAACTAACGGACGATATGAAAAAATAACAAGACCAAAAAAGGTTGATTTTTAAATGCCCTAGAAGATTATCATAACAACTTTTTGAATTTTCTTGATAAATCACAAATTCTAATTTTGACAACATAAAAAATAATGGAAAACCCAAACATTGGAGAGAAAATTCAGTTTATGGAAAAACGACAAAAGATGCAATAAAACATTTATTAATAGAATTTTTTAAAAAGAAGACGCATTTTTTACGGGACAATGAAACTTCATCTGTTTTAATACCAATGCATGCTACGAATTATGATAATATACATTGATGGGAATGATATAAAATTTCAGGGATAAACTCGACTGCGAATCACGAGGTACGAGATGAGAATGTGTTCGATAAAGCCAAAGGAGCTTTAACAAAAGAGAATTCACAATCACCAAATTACTGTTGTCGATGCTTCACCTTTAGTTTTAAAAAGTCTAGGCACAAAGATCGTGCGCGTAGTGCGAGGTAAACACATTATCGAGCGCGAAGCGCGAGAACCAACAGTCGCGCGCCCTAGGCGCGCTCAAACTTCCGAGGCGCGCGCCCAGCGCGTGATGAGAATGTGACCGCGATGCGAGCAGCTTTTTTTATATAACTTCGGCAATTTCAAATATGTATAGTGAATATTATAAACAAAGATGAATATTCTTCACTTAAACAAATAATTTCCATATCAAAAGGAATTTTCTTACTTATGGCTTTAAGGTGTTCACGGAGGTTTTCATGGAGGTGTCCATGATGGTGTCCATGGGGAAGCTGTAAGCATGCTGCAACTATAAAAAAATAAAACAGCAAACATTATAAATTAATGGAGGATTACAATTAATAAAGTAATACTATATTTTCTTCGTTTCAGAAATTATAAAATTTTAAATATTGATAATGAATATTATGAAGAAAGATAAATATTCTGCAGTTAAACAAATAATGTCCACATCAAATCGAACTTTTTACTTATGGGTGTATTGTGTCCATAATAGAGTACATGTTGGGGTAGTTCGGCTGATACAACTGGATCAAAAAATAAAACAGCAAAAATAGGAAACATTTGGCTAATTCGCTCGAAAACTGTAACTCAAACTGATACGTCTTGACTTGAAATCAGTATTTATATACCTATCTTCATTATTCTTTACGAAAACTTTTTATTAATTCCGGAAGCGATTAACTGATCAATATTTAGTACCAATACATTTGGTATGCGAACGTGATTTTCAAACTAAACTTTATTGGAAAGGGAAAATTCGTAGTTTTGTGCATGATTCAAACCCGAAGTATCGATTTTTATTACGAGATTATACATTTTTTAAAATATTTTTTAAACCTCGTTAATCGAATAACGTAAAAATAAAAAAAAGATTACTGCAACTTTTTTTCAATTTAATATTTTCAAAATACAAGAATTTTGATTTGTAACTTTTTAAAATTTTCGAACTTTCAATTTGGATGCTTTATATTAGAAATGCTTTTCAATTAAGAAGGTTTAGAATTGAAAACTCTGACTTATAATCATCAAAACCAGCAAAAACATCACAATTTCAGAATTTTATTTAGTCATCTTCAAAATTGAAGACTTAGTGTTGCCCTAAAAACAAATTTTGCCAACAAATCTTTAAACCCTATTATTAATAATAAAATACGGTGCTACATTTGAAGTTTGCTACGCATATGGATTTGAAACTTTTGCAATTAATTATAAACAAACTAAGATCCATATCGAATAATTAAAAACATCTGTAGATACGTCTCAAAAATATCCAGGTGTGGAATTTTTGTTCTACTTAAACAATTTTTTAAACAATTATAGTATTTTGTATTTCTGCAGTTGTTATAAAAATACTAAGCGTCAGATTGAAAAACCAGCAGCAGCATTACATTCGTCGTGAAGATATCTTGGTGAGTTTTTTTCTATAACTATTTTTTAACAGTTAGCGCATTTTTTGTTTAGCGTATATTTTCTGGGTATATGTTTATATGGGCTTAAAACTTTTGTAATGAATTTAAAAAAAAAACTAAGATTCACACCCGAACACTAAAAAACTTATAGATTTGTCTCTGAAATATCCAGGCTTGGATTTGTTGTTTTTGTGCTTAAAGCCTTTTTTAAATAATTACATTATTTTTTATATTTCTACAGTTCTCATAAGCAAACTAAGATTTGGATTAGCCATCCATTTTGGATAAAAATTTAAACAGCGCATTTACACAAATTTTTAGACCATTTTTTTCAACATTTAAAATCTGTATGTATTATTATTCCTAGTACTTAAAAAGACGAAAAATTTATCTTAATGACTTTTTCGATAAACACAAAAAAGTCTAGAAAAGATAAATGTTGTTTTTTGAAAGCACTACAAGATTATAATAGCAGCTTTTTAAATTTTCTAGAAAAATAAAAAATTCACATTTTGATCGCACAAAAAATAATGGAAAATCATAAATTCCCTTTTTTGCGGTCAAACTATGTGAGATACAAAAAAATTCATGAATAGAAATTGTGTTTCCAAAAAATATCTACAAATTTGTCATTATTCACTTTTTGACAGGACCCGTACATTTTGTTTTATTCGTGAAAAACAATATTAAAATTGTGTAAGCACTAGATATTTCCATGTGAAATTGATTTAAATTTTCGCGGGTAAATATGGCAGTGTAATCTAATTATCTGTAAGAGGGTGCTCATAATAAAGCATGAGTAAGGATCATCTAGGGAAGGATGCGATAAACCATGTGCCTAATACGGATTGGTCGAGCTGAGTTTACTGGAGACTTCCGGCCAGGTTAGGTGGGGGTAGTAGGAGGCAGCTGTCCGTCGGTGCAGTATGTAAATATGTGCAGTGTGTAAATATGTGTGTGTATAACACAACCTTGCATTCAGTTTGAGGTTAAAAGTACGATCGTGCTCACGGAGTCTGACGTCACTTCCGGTCCACTTTTCATGGGTCCGTGGAGGGGGAACATTGGCGCATCCTTTCCTAGAGGATCCTTAAGCATGAGGAATCAGGAGTAGAGGAGATTATGTTCGGTGATTCGCTGGGGAGATCTTGTACGATTAACATCATGTATTTAATCCGACTGAGTCTGTTTTTAATAAATGTCGGTCCTTCAGTCTTTGAAGTGGGATTTCACGATTAGGATCTCACAATTTTAATACACACAGCATTAGTGTTGAACTTTTGTTTTAGCCGATTTCGGCCTGGGGCGTGAGCGCGATCATGAGAGACGCCACGTGTGATCACGTTGTGACTCGATTCAAATCGGCGCGAGTATTGTGTTTTCAGCAAGAGGCTGACGAGTTTTTGTGTATGAGCAAATACAAGAATTTGCAAAATGTGCATTTAGAGTGAAAAAGCAGTGCGGCATTCTTGATCTAAAATCTTCGGGTGGATTTCTAGTCTAGTGTTTGTGAACATTCGAGTTCGTTCGACCGTGTCAGTCGGCCATATTGGCCTTTGATCTACAGACTTCTATAAAATTCGAGTCGAGACCACATTTTCGGCAGTGACGCTGAAGTGAAGTGTGTTGGTACTTCCAACTAATTGTGTTTCCACTTAAAGCCAACTTGTGTTTTTTAGAAAGAGAAGGTTTCTGAACAGGGCGATTTTCGAGGTGGTAGTGTGGACAATATATTTGTAAATAATAATGGCGATGGTGACTTGGACAATGAGTCACAAGGCAGTGGTGAAAACGACTCCGATCACGAAAACTGAGATGAGCAGTGTGATTAAAATCACAATGGTGGAAATCCGGATGGAGCAAGGGACGAAGGAAATGCTAACCAAATTCAAGCTCACGTCCCTGGAGATGGTCCCAGTTTTGTAAATGTGCAAGGCCTCATTTAAGCGACGACTAGGGCGGTTATCACTGCGGTGTAGGCAGCCAGAGAACAAAATCGACCACGTGCAACGAGACTCCCGGAGTAGCTGGAAAGAGGTGGCCTGAACTTAAGAAAAATTTTACAAAAATGTTTAAGTGTCGTGACAACCCTCTCACACACACTAAAGGAATGGAAGCACGACTGTGAAAAATTGGAGAACAATTTTCAGTTTACTTCCAAGAAAAACTTAAATTAATTAACAGATTGGGATTTTCCGACGATTTAACCATCGAGTATATGATCGAAGGAATTCCAGATTACCTACTGAAGTCACATGCCATAGCTGGTAATTACCGGACGGTAATTGCATTGCTGGAGGGAATGCAACGAATCACTAAAGATGTACCGCGAAGAGATCCAAAGAAAGTAAGTAGACCAGTGACATGCAAGTCGCTTGAAAGTAAGGGAAATACCAAATCTAAGGGAACATCTTTAATACGCTGCTTCAAATGTTACCAATTTGGCCACATGTCAACTGAATGTATCAACCCACTAAAGGAGCGAGACACGTGCGTCAAATGTGAAGAGAAAGGAAATATTGCCAGAGATTTTCCCAATGATAAACAGAGATTATTATGGAGAGCAGATATGGCAACTGCGACGAAGACGAGCAGGGAAGAATTATATTTAGACGCGGTGAATGTCATCGAGGGATTTACTGTAGCTGAGATGCCAACGACTAGGATCCCCTTAAACGAGTCAACTACAGAGGATACCTTTTCGTAAGAAGGTTCTCACGCGTCTCTCCTCTCCAATTGCAATCAAAATCAAATATACATTCTATCAGATGACACCATTCACATTAAGAGCCATAATCATTGCAATTGTTAAATTAAAAATTCGCTTACGAACAAGAGATTTTTGGGACAAAGAGTTGATACTTATCACAAATAAAGATTAGTACTCAGGGATTAATAAGTCGCATTTAGGGATTTTTTGTTTTATTAAAACTAAGATAAAATTGCAGCTTGTTCCGAATGAAGTATTTGAGATGACTCTCGCGGTAGTGCTAGATAGCGCTATTTCTTAAAATGCGCTTTTAAGACGAAATTTTATAAGAATAACGCTAGGGGTGTCTATGGTCGTGTCAAAAGATGTTTCTTTTAGTTACAAAAAAGTCGTTAACGAAATTTTATGTATTGATTTAATTTAGGAAACTCCTAAACCAATTGTCTCCGACGATGGTGGGCGAAAAAATTATAAAAGGACAATTAGGCAAATTGAAATCAATGTTGTGTGAAGTAAATTGAAAACTCGAAAAATGCTGCATCGCTACCAAAAAAATCGAAATAAATCTTCTATTTCTATCAAATGAAACTATTTATTTTAATCCGCGAAGGTTGCATTGGTTTGAATGACAAGAATTACAGAAAATAATTAGCGATTTGATTTGATCTCGTGGTTTAATCAGACATATCCAATCGTGCTATAGCAGCTTAATAGTTGTGACAACGAAAACAATGGGGATTTTCGAGTTTGCATTGATTATCGTGCTCTAAAAAAAATTGCGGTTAAGGAAAAA
This sequence comes from Belonocnema kinseyi, assembly GCF_010883055.1. Classification (NCBI taxonomy): domain Eukaryota; kingdom Metazoa; phylum Arthropoda; class Insecta; order Hymenoptera; family Cynipidae; genus Belonocnema; species Belonocnema kinseyi. Next base: position 42,473,531 of record NC_046666.1, on the reverse strand, counting down.
AGTGCTTTACCAGTCTAGGTTTGAGAGATGGATTTTACCACGTTCGAGCTGCTAACAATTCTGTAAAGTTTACGGCTTTTAGCCCGCCAGGCGGCCAATATGAGTATCTGTGCATGCCTTTCGGCCTTATCATCACGTCTTCCAATTTTCAAAGGTCTTTGTACTTGATTTAAAAGTTTTAATTAAGAAAGGGAAAACACTTTTGTATCTAGACGATGTTCTTATTGCCACTGAAACCTTAGATGAGCTTTGGGTCATATTAGATGAAGTCTTACAATTAATAGCTAAAAATGGGCTAGAACTAAAGTAAGGAAATGTAATTTTGGAGTAACATAGATTGAGTACCTAGTATACACGATTAGTGGCGAGGGAATTCGACCAAACCGGGAGCACATGCGTGAGCTTTTAGATTACTCTGTGCCACGTACCACTAAACAAGAACAAAAATTCTTGGGTCTTGTGAGCAACTTTAGACTGTTTTTGCATAATTTTTTGTTATTGCAAAACTGCTGTATGGCTTGCTAAAAAGGATGTCACTTTTGATTTCGGGGCAAATGAACTAAGACCATTTGAAACTTTTATAGAAAAAATGGTTAATGATCCGGCTTTGGCTATTGATTCGCTACAAGCCGCTATCACAGTTATGAATTGGAAAAACTAGCTAATGTGTATGCGTTAGAAAGATTTAGAGTATATTTGTTATAGATTCCGTTTGTGATTTACACTTATTGCAATGCGCTCAAAATGACCTTAGAAAAGATGTAAATAAATTAGCGAATCAAACGATGGGCACTGGTCCTGAGCCCCTATAAATATAGATTTGAGCATAGGCCTTCTGAACGAAAGCAACAAGTCGACGCCTTGAGTCGAGAGATTTATGCAAGTAAACCGCTTCGTTTTTAACAAGAACTGATATTCAAGCAGCAAACTGACCCTAAAATAAGAGAAATATGAGAATCTTTAGAACAGCTTGAGAGTCCTAAGTACGAATCTCGCAACGGAATTGTTTATCGTGAATACCATAATTCACTGTTGTTTTATGTTCCATTAAGCATGGTTAATAGCGTGATTAGTGCTTGCCATGATGAAATGGATCATACTGGATAAGAAAAAACTGTCGATTTAATATTACGAGTGTATTGGTTTCCAGGACTGCGCGCGAAAGTTAAAGAACAGCTTAGTAATTGCTTAAAGTGTCTCACTTATACAGTTAAGTCAAGTAAAATGGAAGGAGAAGTGCCCATATGGGATCGAGCGAAAAGGCCATTCGAGGCCTGCTTTATCGACCATGTTGGTCCATTAGAAAAGACAATTTTAGGATTCAGACACATCCTTTTGGTGGTTGACGGATATTCGAAATTTGTGGTGATAAAGAACTTCCAGGATTGTTATCAGATATAGCGCACAGCGACACAGTAATTGAGGAATCTCGATATAAATTACGCGAACAAGCTAATATAAAAATTGATCAAGTGCGAGAAGAAAATAAAACGGCATTTGATAACCGACACAAGAAGCCTCATAAATAGCAGGTCGCAGACTTCGCAATGTTAGAAAATACCATAACCGAACCAAATATAAATCAGAAGTTTTTGCCTAAATATAAAGGCCCTTATGTTCTAAAAAAGGTTCTCAGATATGACCGATATGTCATTGGCGATGTTGATGGCTTTCAATTAACACAGACGTCCTTTACTGGTGTGTTCAGTGCGAAAAGAATGATTCCTCGGGAAGCTAAAAAGACCTTCAAAATCGACAACGCTAAAGATGATCGGGTCAATTAATAGTCAGGATGGCTGATTCATGTAGAAATTCCTATCGGTATTCAGTTGGGCCCTGGATAGATTTCCTTATTTTTTAATCGGGCGCTGTTCGGGGAAAATGGAGAGGACTTGACTAGTTCTGTAATGCTGCTTTGTCCAGGTTCTATTTAATTATATTTATTTGAGGAATATCAATAAAATAATTTTTAAATAAATAAATCTAATCCATTTAAATTTTTGTCCTATAATATTTCGTTTTTTCCCGTTGTAGACTACTTTCCAACTTCTTACAATGACAGAAAATGTACTTTTATCTGAACATTTCCAGTTTCTCATAAAGATGCGATTTTTAAAAAAACTGGATACACATAGATTTGCCATACCTATACGTAGCATGAAATTCTTCACTAGAACCTGACAGGGCTCCCATCAGTTTTTTCTAGACTAGATATTCTGATAGGGGCCCCAACCAGTTTTTTGTAGACTATATATTCGGATAGGGGTCTAATTGGATACCTACTTCAATTAGGGAAAGATGGGGAAAATTCTGCACGGGGAACAGTAGGCAATAGATATTTCCATGTAAAATTGATTTAAATTTTCGCGGCCAAATATGGCAGCGTAATCTATTTATCAGTAAAGGTGCGTTCCAGGGGACCACCCAGGTGCACTCGGGTGCACTCCGAGCCGTTCCACGATGTTAGGTGAGTGTTGGGCTTCACTCGGGTGAACCGTTCAGTGGTCACTCGGGTGAAGAGTGGGGGTCACTCGACGGGTGACTATTTCATCCACTGAAACTAGGTAGGTGGAAGTGTGTGAACAGTGGAATTGGCGGGTAGAAGTGGCGGGAATCGCAAGTTTAGTAGTAGACTAAAATTTAGTATCTTCATCATCTAAAGTTTAGTATCTTCATCACTTTCCACTATTATTGAACACATCACTGTTTGTATTAACAATTACCTCATTACTGAAGCAGCAATTAAAATCTTCTTATCCTATTATTGCATTTTTGTAAACTTTTGCGTAACGTAACCTCAACTATCTTTCACCAAACATACACCCGACGCACACTCGAAACCGTTCATTCTACCATTCTCCTTCCACTTCACCCTAGTAAACTCCGCCCACTTCTTTACTTCACCCACCAATTCACCCGCGTGGTCGCCTGGGACGAACCTTAAGAGGGCGATGTGAATAAAGCATGAGGAATCAGGAGTAGAAGCAAAGATATTATAAACTTAGATGCGGTACGGGGCGTCGGAGTGGGGAATTATATATATAGGACATCACATTTTCTGCCTTATCGAGGTGCTGCCCTCATCGTACTACGAAGTCGAATTCTTGTTTTCTCATTCTTCGTAAGATATCACGGTAAAGCAGTAGAAAGATTTTTTGAGGTTAGAAAAGTTTGACATGTATGTATCACTGAATTTTTTCAGATCTGAAGCTTGATCCAGGTTTTCGGTACATAGTCTTTTTTTTAATTATAAGAAAATTTTTTTTTCGAAAAATCATATTTTTAATTTAAAAAAGTATTATAGAAAGACATTTCGGATAAACAAGTGCTTAAAACATTTTTCTTTGACAAATATTTTTTTTAATTGAAATAATCAAGTATTTATACCAAAGAAACAACTGTTTTAATGTTTGAAGTATTTAAACATTATTGTTTATATTTAAAATAACAATAATTAAAAAAAAATATATTTCTGGATAAGATATTTTGGTCGAAAATGTATATAGCATTTTTTAAATCACAAAAGTTCTTCCGAAAAATCGAAATGTTAATTAAAAAAAAAGGGTTTTTGTATATTAATTTGTCGATAAAATTTTTTATATAATTTCAATTTTAAATTCAAACAATAATGTGTAATACTTTAAATATTAAACAAAAATTTATTTGATAACAATATTCTATTACCGTATTTTTAATAAATAATTAATATTGATTAAGAAACAATTTTAATTAGGGAGTTTTATTTTTTGGGAATTTTCAAATTCGTTAATATTATAAACTGTTCAGGAATTTTATTAATTTTGGAATTGTATTTTTCGGGACAGAGAGTTTTACCGACTCGGGAATTTTATTTTTCGGGATATTTCAGCCGTCCCCATAGAATTACAGAAAATTTGCTCTTAATTATAATTTCGGCGCTCGACCTTGTTGATTTTTTCCTACAGTATTAATAAAAAAAAAATAGTATGGAATTCTTTGATATCACAAAGTTAAATATAATCACAATTAAAAACTTAATAATTCGCTATACATCCAATTTTTATTCTTGGATCTTGGCGATTTTTTTCTAATCCATTTCAGTCACTAGTAAACGGGCGTGATTTTCTCTTAGAAAATAAGTGATTAAAATTTGAAAAAATTGGGTAGGCTTTTTTGACATCTAGGTATGTAAAAAAAGTAAACTTCAGAAAATTTAAAAACTAATTTAAGAACTATTTATACTCTTTTAAGATACTAATACAGTTTACACAACACTAATTGTAAAATTTGCAAATTTTTAAGCCTTCAGTTTAAGAACTTGAATTTTAACGTTAAAATTGCTTCATTTTCAAAATACAGCCTTATTGTTTGAATTTTCAGAATTTTCGTTATAAGTTAGGTCAAAAATAACATTCTGGGATTCGAAATTGTTAAAACGCGAAAAAGTTTAAATTTAAAATTTAAAAATGCGAAAATACACCATTTTCAATGTTCATTTGCAATCCAGCGAGTCACTTTCTTTCGCTTCTTTTAAAAGTCGATCCTTTGCTTTCGGTTTGCTTTTTAAAATATTCCTTGAACTCAACGCATTTCAAATTAAATGTTTGCGGCTGCATTTATATTGAATTATACAAAGGTTTTTTGTTTTAAATGTAAATTAATTAAAACATTTTATTTGTTTTTCACGATTATAATTTATAACTTCTAAAATTGAATAATTGTTGCTCAAACATGAAAAAGTATAGACTAATTTTAAATTTAAAGAGGTTCTATCACATATATTGAACTATTAAAACCTCTGACCTTTCTTAAGGGTTTTAAAACTCTTTTAAAAACTTTTTTTAACAAATTTGGTTGTGATTTCTTAATAAAAGAATAAGTACTATTTAGTCTACAGAACAGCAATTTCAAAAATATTTAAAGCCTTAATAGTTGAGACATTTTAAATTTTGTAGTGTTCAGTATATTGAATAATTTAAAATTTAAAGCTATTTAAATATGTCATTTGAATTTTTGAATGGAAAGTGTTCGATAATTTTAGATTGAAACCTTTCAAATTATTTAGTTACAAATTAAAATCGTACAACTTCAAGTTTTATTTATTTTTTGATCATTTGTCACCCCTCACAAATTATTTTTTTTGTAAGAAAATAACGCCTGATTTTTTTAAAAATTAACAAATATATATTAAAGGTTCACTCATGGTCATTTTTGTTCAAAAAGCTTGTTCCTAAATAAATTAACTCTTATTGTTTCCGATTTCGTTCTGTCAATCAGGGATTGTGTTTTTCATAGAAAACATTGAAATGTGGTTTTTTCACGTATATAAAATTATAATTGAAGGTCACGTGGGGTAATTTTCTGTGAAAAATATTGATTTACAAAGAATATTTGTCAAACAATAGAATGGATTTCTTCGCCCGAGATACAAACGTAAATTGTACTATAGTAAAAACAACGTGAAAAATTTAGACGAAAGCCAAATTTGGTAAAGAAAACAAACCTTTGTCGACCTATAAATACTAATTTTATGCCCCGAAATATTTTTAAAAAATCTCTTCGAAACACTTTTATTGCAACAATTTAATTGAAGAAAAATATTTGTCATAAAAATAAACATAGTACGATTTTTACATACAATTCTTAAAATAAAGAATCTGTGTGTCAAAGCACAATTCAACCGACTATTCGTTCAAAAGTTATCCGATATACAGACAAGCACAACAACAATAACAACGACAACGTAGACGCCAGAGACGCAGACAGATACCGACGTAAAAACTTGTTTTTCTGATTCAAGGAGCCTCAAAACGTCGAAATTTCATAAAATTCGTGAAAGTCATTTTTCGCATAAAACTCGTCTCATTATGGAAGAGAATGTGATAAAATAATCATGGGCCCTTGAAAAAGTAGCGTTTTTCGCCTCTTGACTTTTTTCCATATGCTTTGCTTTGCTTCAAATGTCGGGAATTTTATTTTTCGGGATTTTTCAGTCGCTTTTTCCGAAAAATAAAATTAACACATCAGTGTAAAAATTCCAAAATTATAACATTGTCGAAATATAAAAGTCAGAACAGAAAGACAGGAAATTTCCGAATTATACAATATACGGGATAGGCAACTCTCTAATTTGAACAATTAAAAAATAGTTTGTTAAAAATTTTTTTTTAATAGAATAATAAAATATTTTTACCAAAGAAAAAACTTTTTCAATGTTTAAAGTTTGTAAAAATTATTGTTTGAATTTAAAATAACAATAATTGAACAAATGTATTTTTTAATAAAAAAAAAGTTGTATGAAAATGTGCATTGTATTTTTATACATTACAGAAAACTCTCACAAAAATAAAAGTATTATTTAAAAAAATAAAAGTCGTCTTTAATCAGCCTGCATTGAATCCTGCAAAGTTTGTTTCATTTGAAGCTCACGTGTTTTAAATTTATGTTTGTATCACATTTTTATACAATTATTATTATTTTTAATTAAAACAATAATTTAACAAAATTAAACATTAAACAAATATTCTATAAAAAATATTTGATTATTGTATTTTTAATAAATAAATAATATTGATCACAAAACTGCTTTCTCAATTTCTTCAATTCGGGAATTTTCTAGTTTGTATATTTTATCATTAGACAGCATTCGGCCTGGAGTTTTATTATTAAGGAATTTTCAAATTCGATAATATTGTAAACTGACCAGAATTTCATTATTCTAGAATTTTCAAATTCGGGATTTTCAGGTTTCAGCATTTTATTATTTCGGGAAGTTTACAGTGTCGAAAATATTTCAAAAATTTAAAAAGATTTATAAAATTGTAAAAAAATTTGGAAGATTTTGAAGCAATTTTTTGCAGAATTTTACAATTTTACAATTATAATAATTTGAAGTTTATTTTAAAATATATTTTATAGAACATGATATTTTTTATGAATGTGCCAGTGAAATTCTGTTCGTCTAATTTTGTTTGCCAATGTGAAACATAATCTGGCTTGGAACTGCCGTCTTAAAATCTAAAAGCCGAAAGAACAATTTTTCTATCACTTGGAATTCTAATTATATTTTTATAAAAACGTTAGAATATATAATAATTAAGAAATTGGAAAATACATGCGAGAACTTGATTAGACGAATAGTCTAAAAAAATCCGTAGAAATTGCAGACCACAAAAATAAAAATAAAAACTACACAGAAAATCGCCGATCCTCCATTGCACACCGAAATCGGTGTTCAAGTGAGTTGCAATAAATTTGAGCCACACAGGTTCATTCGGAGAATCTAGGGGAAAAGCATCATTTAGATACTGTTTTTTCTTATCCAGAGCAACGTGAAGTGTCGCCTACAAACTGTCAGTCACCTGTCAAGATGATTTTGTTGGGCGTTATTTGGGTGAAATAGATGTTGATAAGCAGGTAAGTTATAATAATAATTACCTAACTTTTAATTTCCTCCCATTTACGAGTGTCCATCAGTGTCTTGAAATAAAAATTGTACTTTGCGTGATATATTATCCAAATCTTAGGTGAGTCAAAACCTACATGACATTCAAATCTCCAAAGCCGGGATGTAAAAACTAAGTCGTGACCGTCTGCATTGAAAATGATGCCTGTTCGTTCGAAGAAATTTCCTCAAGATTTTCTGCATTGAAAAAAGTGAAGTTAGCTGGTGGTTGAAGTGAAAATACCTAATTGTATATGTAGAAGGTTATGACTTTTTCTACACATCCCGGCTTTAGTTTAAATATCGACGGCCATGACTAACCTAACATTTGGAAGTTACATTAGGAAGTTATCATTTTATTTTGAGTGAGTAGTGCACACTGTTAAATGAAAGAAAGTTAAAAACTAAGTAAATATTATTTCAAATAGTTTCCTCATTAACAATTATTTAGTCTAATATCGCAATGCGAATAGTTGCTTTGACAGGTGTTCAGGTGGCTGACAGTGCGGTTCAGCACTCCACAACTCTCGGAATTGAGCCAAGATTCAGTCTCCACATGATACTTTCCCCTGGATGCCCAGATGTGCACCTTCGTTCAGAGGAATACATTTGAGACTTGAAAATTGTTCCAAATGCTCATTGGGAGACCAATGATATTTGAGCTGCAACAAATTTAACACCAGCGTTTTTCTGTGTAAATTAATTCATTAAATTAATAATTTTAGAATTAGTGGAAAATATATGAAACCGTAATATAAATTACTTATCGACTTATATTTGTGGCAATTTACTTTCAATCCAAATGGTTCTTGTCCGAGCTAAGTAACCATTAGTGCCCCTCGAGGGGCGTACTGAGAGTTGCTTACAGCGCTCCAAGTGGCTGATGGCAAAATATATCGATAGGACTTCGTTGGTGCTATCTACGGGTGGCGGTGTGTATAGGGGAAGTGACTTTTTTCGCCGGACGCGCCGTCTATATTTATGGCGGGCAACTAAGCCCGCACCGCATCTACGTTTATAATATCTTTGGTGGAAAAGATTGGCTTCGGTGATTCGCTGCGGATTAACATAATAACTCGTACGATTAACATAATGTAGCCCAAAGAATACGTCTGTTTTTAATAAATACCGATCCTTCAAATTAAAAAATTATATTTTTCGATTTAATATTCAATCTAGAAAAAAATGAATGGAAAGAATTTGTTTAACAGAAAAAGAGCTGAATATTTGTTCATGATTATTTTTGCATGGAATCTGTGGTTATTTTTGGCAATCAATGAATAACATTTGCAATAAAAAATTTAATTTTTGAAAAAAAAAACACAAAGTGTGGAAACAGTTAAGCTCAAAAATTATCTACAAATTTGTTATGAATTATTTTTTTAAATGGCGCGTAATTTCTGTTTAAATCGTAAAAAATAACCTTGAAAATAAACAAATTAAATTTTTTGGAAAAACATCACAAAGTGCTATAAAATTTTAACTAACAAAATTTTTTTTATAGGATGTACACTCTTTTTTTAATTACAAAAATAAGACAATAAAAACGCATCTGTTTAAATATCAATGCATATTGTGAATTGTAATAATATAAATTTATTTAAATGATACATTTTTCAGAGTAGCTAAGAATAAACATTCATGCAAATAAGTGTCGAATTCTTGATTTCTTATGCGACCCAAGGGAAAAATAATTTTGTTTAAATTATAAATTGGCGGTAGTGTTTTTCAAAACGGAATTAATTTTCTCAAAAATCTATATATTAAAATTGATTATTTATTTTATTTTTTGGCAAATTGTTGATAATATACACTACACTTTCATAAATATTGTCTTCTGTGAAACAATTTAAAATACACATTATAAAATGCGAATTGAATAAAGAATATTATGAAATTTAAATATGTTTTTTAAACAATGGCAAAATGAATCTTTTTGTATTTCTTTGGTAATGCATGTAGCATGTTAAAAAAAATGGCATACAAAGTTAGGCTTCTCGTGTAAAAAAATCTCTTACGCCAGTATTTAAAATTGAAATTAGCCTAAACAAATAATTTATTTGACTAACTATTGTACGCGTAAGAAATTTTTAAAATTTTAAATTAATACATTGAACTATTAAATTTTAATATTTTTTCATACACTTTTTATTTAATTCACAATAACTATTTTGTAGATTATATAGTTGTTGCATCAAAGGCCTGAAATAGAATTGTTTGTAAAATATCTGAAACCATTCTTAATCGGAGTATATTTTCTAGGGGTTGTGGAATATTTTTCAAAGCACAAAAAGAGACGCTGTAATAAGTTTAATGCTTAATTAAGTTTTTTAATATATATTTTTATTGACTATTGCAAATTATTGACTATGTTACAAAACAGAAATATAAAATATATTGACCTATTTATATATTCGTTTGCATAGTTTATTAAAATTATTAAATAAATAACCAAATACAAAATAAATAATTTAATCCTAAATAAATATTCACAGAGAAAATATGTTAAGCTTCATTTTGATGTCCAAAATGAAGTTTCTTCTGTTGACTTCTTTTTATATACCTCATGAAATTGGTAGTTTTCGGGTAATATCCACAAACCGGAATAATTCTATTGTATATCAGGACTTCGTATACACCATTCCAAACATACCTGTTAAAATAAAAAATTAATTATAAAATTGAATAAGAAAGTCACTGTACTTTAAATTTTATTAATTTTGATCTTGCGATCAACTTGCAATGTATTACATTTGAAAATAAATCAATTAAAGTTTTAACTTACAAAAATAAATTTTTAACCAATTAGTCAAATTTTGGAAAAAGTATCAAACTTTAACCAAAACCAAACAAATTAATTTTTAAGCCAAATATTTGAATCTTAAAGTAAAAGCAGAAAATTTTCTACCAAACATGGAATAGTCAAATTTTTAATCGGAAAAATTGATTTTCAACCAAAAAAATAATTTTTAGCATAATATTTCAATTTGGACCACAAAGATAGATCTTTAAGTATTAAATGAATTTGTAACGAAGTAATTGAACTTTTAACCTAGGTCGAATATTCAAGAAAAAAACAAGGTTTAAAGTAATATTTCGGTATTTTACTGAATAGTAGACTTTCCACCTGAAAAGAATTAACTTTGAATGGAAAATATTGAAACTTTCCTACGATTTTCTGGTTATTCAGTTTGCAATTCAAACTAAAAAAATGAGAAAAGAGAAAGTGTCACTTCTGTATCTTGGAAGATCTACTTGTAAAAGAAAATCAATAATTTTTATTTTTTCAAGCGCTTCAAAACAATTTTGTTTCAAATTTATATGTTAGTGTTTAATTTCTTTGTTATTTTCAATTTATAACCTTTTCAAAATTTACTTACGACAAGCCAAACTGGCGAGTTGAAGCGATCAGAGAGTGGCAAATTTTCTTTTGAAGCAAAATTTCTTGGATGAACCCCCCCCCCCATCTTGACAGGCAGTGTTACGCAATTTTTGCACAGGCCCAAAATAATGTTTCGTCTTAAACTGTTAGTTGATTCTTATCCTAAACTCATTTTTAAGCGACTTTTTACATTTTTAGTTTCATTTTAAGTGATTCTTCGTAATTTTGTTGTTAATTCTTTTGTTTCTTTTAAATGTATAATCTTTACAAAATCTACTTACGGCAGGACATACTGGAGGGTTGAAGCGGTTACTTCTAGTGATGATAATGCTTCTTGTGGTGAAGCTTCTTATCATGATGCTTCTGATGATGATGATGATGATGATGATGTTGCTTATGATGATGATGCTGCTTATGATGATGATGATGATGATGTGGATAACCGTGTATTGGAACTGTTTTCAAACAAATTTAAAGAATTAAATGCAAAATTAATATATTAGTTATGATTTATAAAGAGGTCATTATAAATACATAAATTAATAATTGTCTTCATTTTCGAATTAAATACAATTTTAAATATTTCTAATGAATATTATCAAATAAGTAAGTTTTATCTCAAAAAAAATTTCATACCTATAATTGGAGGGAGAATATCATAATGTTTGCATTCGCTGGGTAAAACGCATAAACCGGTATCATCATCTATTATATACCCAGGATTACATCTACATCCTTTAACACAAACCTGTTTAAATACAAAAAATTAATTTTTTACATGTATGCAAAATTATTTGTCTTTTAAATTATATTCAGTTTATTATCATATTTATTTCAGAAAAGTATTAAATTATTTTAAAAATTTAATTCTTTCGGGAAGATCTTCTTCATCGCTCCGCTGGAAATCGAACAACAGAACTTCTGATTGCTGGTCAACTGCTTTTCCCATTAAGCTACTAGAGAGATCGGAATAAGAATCCTTTTTCAGAAATGCACGCTGTATTTTGCAAGTTGTTACGCATTAATAAAACTCAACTTTGCAATAGGGAATCTCTATTATCGTAAGAGATGATAACCACCGATCAGTAGAGATATGTTTTCACCCGCAATTCAGTGCTTTTCCCATTAAGCTACTAGAGAGATCAAAAGCAGAATCCTCTTCTTATAAAAGTTTTGTAATAAATAGCTCCATCTAGTATCAAAAGGCGTAAGAATTTCTGTTATTTGAAGAGTTAAATTAGATTGATAGTGTTGACTTCTATTTTTACATTGGATGAAAAGATATCTCTACTGATCGATGATAACCTCTGATGATAATAAAATTTCCCCCTAAAACTGAGTGTTAAATTATCTAAAAAGAGTAGTGAATATTTTTCCTTCGCTAATTTTTAAGCGACTTTTTTTATTTTTATTCCGATTTCCAGTGAATTTCAATTTTTTTTAATTTGATACTTTAAATTTATAAACTTTTCAAAATCTACTTACTGCAGGACATATTGGTGGGTTGAAGCGATTTCTGCATGTCACTGGACACATTGATCCGCACTCAGTCCATGATGCAAATGGTACACATCTTGGTATTTCTGGTGGATATTTAAATGGCCATTTGCAATCCTCTGGTAAAACGCATAAGCTGGTAAGATCATCTATGACATGCCAAGGATTACATGCACATCCTTTCTCACATTGCTGTTGGAACAAAAAATAAATTATGTATTAATTTAAAAGAAATCTTTATTATAATCAGAGGTAGTTATTATTGATCATTGTAAATCTCATTCCACAATCTGTGATAACAGAAATTACAAATTTAGTTTGATTAATTATCTACTTATGTGAGAAATAAATTATCTTTTAAATATTATTAACTTTTATATCATTTTTGTTTCAGAAAAGTACCTTTTCGTCTACAATCCTTTTTTTCTGAAGCTTATATTGAAGCTACTTTTTTAATTGTTAGTCTCATTTTAAGTGATTATCCACTATTTTACGTTAAATCTTGGTTATTTTAAATTTAAAACATTTTTAAAATCTACTTACGGCAGAAAATTCTGGCGGGTTGAAGTGATTACTGCATGTAAGTGGACATTTCGAAGCGCATTGAGTATATTCTCCATGGAGCCCACAGCTTGATGGTGGAACTAATTAAAAAATTTAATTCATTACAAAATTAAGAAATCAACGAAGTATTCTGTATTTAAACGAGTAATTGTTATCTCAAACAATTCTCATACCGAAAGGTGAATCTCCGAATGGTGGACCTTCTAATGGTTTACCTCCAAATGGTGGAATTCCGGATGGTGAACCTCCGTATGGTGAAACTTCCAATGGTGAGACTCCGACTTGAGAACCTCCTATTGATAGACCCCCGACCGATTGAAATTCGAATGATTTACCTCCAAATGGAGGTGCTCCGTATAATGGACCTCCGGCCGGAAGACTTTTGAACGGCGAACATTCGCATGGTGGACCTTCTATTTGTGGACCTACGACTGTCAAAAGTTCTAATGGTTTATCTCCTCCTACTGGTACGTATGGTGAAACTCCGTCTGGTGAAACTTCTAATGGTGGACCTCCATATGGTGAACCTCCAAATGGTGGTCCTTCTAATGGTTTTCCTCCAAATGGTGGAACTCCGTATGGTGAAACTTCTAATGGTGGACCTCCATGTGGTGAACCTCCAAATGGTGGAACTCCGAATGGTGAACATCCTAATGGCGAGACTCCGACTGGTGAAGCTCCGTATGGTGAAACTTCTAATGGTGAGACTCCAAATGGCGAACCTCCGTATGGTGAACCTCCTAATGGCGAGACTCCGACTGGTGAACCTCCGTATGGTGAGACTTCTAATGGCGAACCTCCGAATCCTGAACCTTCAAACGGTGGACTTCCGAATGGTGGACTTGCTAATGGCTCACCTCCAAATGGCGGAACTCCGATTGGTGGACCTCCATATGGTGAAACTTCTAATGGTGGACCTCCAAATGGTGAGCTTCCGAATGGTGGAACTATTTTTGACAAAGTTCATAGAATTTAAAGGCAAAATTTACTAATTAAGGCAGTATTAAATATTTTTAATGAATATTATCAAACTAGCTAAATATTCGGCATTTAAGCTGATGATTTGTATCTTAACAACATTTGCATACCTCTCAATGGATTGATCAGAGGACCTGTGCAGTCCCCGGGTGAAACGCATAAACCTGATTTATCTTCTACTACATATCCAGGATTACATTTACATCCATCTACACATTTCTGTTGAAATAAAAAATTTAATATTTAATTATATGTGAAAGACATATTTTAAATTGATTAAGGTTCGTGATAGTGAGTCGCAGTCAATTGAAAAAAAGGGAATATATTTTCTCGAAAGAAAGCTGGATGGAATTCATCGCTTTTTTAAGACTTTTTGATTCTTTTCTATTTTCCGAGTTTCAGTATATTTTAAGAAGAAAACTCGATTTTTCAGTAATTAGACACACCTATAGCCTAAAGTGTTTAACTTTTTGGTTCTTAAATTTTTAGATAAGTCATATTAATGAAATTCTTTATCTGGTTTAATAAAATAAATTTAGAAAATTAAAAATATCTGTTAGAATTATTTGACATTACTTGGAGTAATTTTTTGTATGGTAGATGTTTTTGGTGAGATTAATTTTTATATGACTCCTATTTCGGAAAAGTATTATTTCATTAAAAAATGGTAGTGGATTTTGTTCTAAAACTAAATTTTAAGCGAGATTTGTAATTTCTAGCTCCATTTTTAGGACTATCCATTATTACTATTTTTTAAATTATTTTATACTTTAAATTTAGAAAATTTTCAAGGTCTACCTACCTCAGTACACACTGGTGGTTTCAAAAGATTACTACATGTAATTGGACACTGTGATGCGCAACTACTCCATTCTCCAAAAGATCCACAGGCTGGTAGTATTACTGGTTGAGGCTCAATTATTGGAAGAACGACTGGTGGAGGAACGACTGGTGTGATCTCGGCTGGTGTAAGGACTACTGTTGGAAGTACTTCTAAAATAAATAAAAAAACATTAAATTGAAAAATTAATTATTTCTATATAAAAAAGTGATTTCACTAAATATCTCGATAATATCGGACACATTGTTCTCGAAAACCTGATTGGTTGTTGTGACACTACGTGAAAGTAAGTTTAGGTGACTGTTTTCAGTTTAGTTATTCATTCATAAAAATGAACAATTTTCAGCACCATCAGTTTTGTAAATTGAAATGGCTAAATAAGCCATTTTCTTATATTATAAAATTTATTTCTTAATATTTATAAATATTGTACATATAAACTGATTAAAAAAATAATTATGATTTTAACATTTGCTGCCACGTTATAATTTTTAATCTATTTAAAGTTTTTCAAGAAATAAGAAAAATTAAATTATAGGTAAAAATTTATTTTAAAAAATTCAAAAAATAGAAACTTTTCCATTATTTTTAATCATTGAAGATAGCATTTCTTTACAAGGTTTCTAAGCAAAATTTTTATTTTTTATTTCGAAAAATTAATTTTAAGTTTTGAACATTTCAAAATTTGACGAAAGAGATTCCTATGCAAATTTTTAATGATTTTTTATTTTGAAAAATTAATTTCAAGTGAAAATTGAAAAGGATTTTAAAACACTTTTTGAAGTTTTTAAAATTCTCAAGATGAGCAAATTACAAAAAAATACCGATTAATTTTAGGAGATATTTAAAAAAGTTTAAAAAT
>NC_046666.1:42450652-42457884 GCF_010883055.1 Belonocnema kinseyi | reverse complement strand
AAAGATTAAAAAAAAATTTAATGTGATTTGTTTACACTTTTTAAGAATTTTGAAAGGGTTCAAGAGAATAAAAACATGCTCTTGCGATTCATACCAAGATTTCTAAATGTAATTTTGAAAGATTTTTAAAAAGATTAAAAAGTAATTTCAAACTTGTAAAAATTTCGAAAAATGAAAATGGTAGGTTTCGGCAAAAGGAAGCTTTTTAAGAATTTTGAAAAGTTTCAGGAGATTAAAAAAACTTTTCTCTCAGTTCCTAGAATTTATAATTTTTTAAAAATATTACAAGGAGAATATTTCAAGAAATTTAAAATCATTTAATTTCGTAAAATTTTTTAGGAAAAATTCGAATAATTTTAAGATATTTAGAGGGTAGTTTTTCTGAAAAATTTTTTAAAAAATTTTCTAAGCATTCAGGGAAACATTGTTATGATCTTTTTAATTTGAAATATGAATTGTAAAAGAAAATTTGTGAAAAAGTGTCAAAGATTTTAAAGCAAAATGTTTCATTTTGGCATGATTACCAAATTAAGATATATATTTGAGTGAATTAAGCAGATAATTCGAAGATATGAAAAGGTTCAAAAATAGTTTTGAAATTGACAAGATTTAAAATAATTGTAAGAAATGCAGATTTTTAAAGATTTTAAATAAACATGTGAGAAATTTGACGGTAAAACTCGAGTCAGTTTAAAATATATTTAAGTATTTTAAAGGTTCTGGAGCTATAGAGATACATTTATGTAAATTTTAAGAAGATTTACCAATACATATAAACTTAAAAAGATTTCTGAAAACTCAGAACAAAATTTAGATTTTTGAGAATTTCGTAAGACAATTTAAAAGCTTGATAGGAATTGTGATCGGTTTGAAGAGAATAAAAAAATGTTCTTTAGAATCATGGGAAAATTTAAAATGATTTTTATTTTAAAATAAATTCCCAGAGAAAATTAAAAAGATTTCAAAACTTTTTCATTTATTTCCTAAAATTTTTAAAAAGAAAATTAAAGTTTTTAAACCAAAAAATCTTAATTTCGCAAAATTAAGAAAATTTTCAGTAAGTTTAAAAGATATTTAGAAGTTTTGAAACAATAAAAAAATAATTTAAAATTGACAAAGGTTTCAAAAAATGCAGAAATTAAGATTTCGGAAAAAAGAAGCTTTTTAAGAATTTTCCCGTAGAATTTAAGAGAGTTTCAAGAAAATAAAAAATTTTTCTTGAGGTACCTAGGAAAATTTGAACTAATCTTTAATTTTTGGAAAATAATTTCTAGAGAATATTTAAAGATTTCGAATCATTGCGAAATATTTCCAGAATCGTCGAAGAAGAATCTGAAGGAGTTTAAGGCAATTATTTTTATTTCGCAGGATTTTTTTAGGACTTTAAGAAAAATTCGAATATTTTCCATTAATGTTTACAGGGCTTAAAGGTTCTAAAAAGATTTAAAAAGGAACTTTCTTAAGATTCTGAGGAAAATTGTTTAGAAATTTAAAAAAATAAATTGTAAGAGAAAATTTAAATGATTTCCAAAAATTTGGAAAGAGCGTCCGATATTTCCCGTTTAGAAATTCAAATGGGGAACTAGTCTGGTTCCCGACCCGTTGACCCCACTTAAATAAGGGGGCTAGTCGGGTCATCTGACAAGCCCCCGACCAGTATCGTCACGGCAGATTTGTCGGGGGCCAATAAGGTGAACCGACTTATCGTAGTCGGGGCCTGATTGGGTACTAGTAGAGATCCTATGATATTACAATTGTTCCGAAGAAATTATAGTTTTAACGAATATTTCCAAAAACAGAGTGTTTATATCAACTGTGTTTTACTTTGGTACAGTGCCTTATATTTCTGTGTAAGTATATCTGAAGAAACAACACTTACAAAGTAGAATACAGTCGATTTATACTCGGTCTTTGGAAATCATCTTGAAGACTTTTCTTCGGGAGAAAACTGAAATCTGAAAACTTAAAAGTTTTAAAAATTATTGTTAAATATATTCTTAGTGTTGTGGAATAAAAAAATCATTACGCTTTTTTTAGATATTACCTCATTTTATGAGACCTCGCCGAAAACTCAAACATAAGAATAAACCGCCCAGAGCCCCACTAGCTCCCGACCAGAGCCTGAAGATTACCCCCACGGAAATTAGTGAACAAAAAAGCCCGACCAGCTGTTGACCAACCACCGACCAGGTCCCGACTGAAATTTACCAACAAAAAGCCCAACTAGTCCCCGACTGGGTACTTTGTCAAAATTAATAACCCGACTAGCCCCCAATTAGTGCCCGGCTTGTAATAGGGCCAAATGGGGTTATTTCCACACGGATTTAAAGCAAAAGTTTTCTATTAGGCAAGATTAAAAATCCTAAAAATATTGGTACATTAAAGAGAGATTTAGTACATTTAAAAAGACTTAGAATTGTTTTAAATTTCAAAAGGCTGAAAAAAAAATTTAACAAATTATAAATTCTTAAAGATTTTGATCAACAACTTTAGAAGCTTTTATAAAATTTTGAAAGCTTTTACGACTGTAAACAAATTTTATAAAAACACGTTGGAAGTTCTGTAATAATTTGTTTTTTTGACAAGTTAAGTTTTAAAAAAAGTGGAAATATATTAAAACATTTTTAATGTCCAAAAGAAACGTCCACAAAAAATTTCCAAAAGATTGTACAAAAAAATGTGGAATATTTTATGGAAAAATTCAAGTCAGTGTTAAAGATATTTAAGAATTAATTAGATTTTGTAGATAATACAAATATTTAGAAACTTGTCAAGAGTAATATTTAATAACTAAACAAGCTCCCTGCATTATTTCTAAACACACCTGTAATCTTCAAATATCTTTTATCATTTTTTCAAGAATCTTACGATAATTATATTTACATAACTTATTAAACAAACTGATAATATTTATTTCCTTGTTCTCTAATCTCAGAATGTAATTTTAGCTTGCACTTTGCTGTTAAAAAAATTTTTAACAGATAAATAGTTTTTAAAATTCGTTGGAATTTTCTACATTTTTTTCGAGAAATTCATAATTTTCATTTTGTATTCAAAATTTTATTTTCCCTCAAATCAAAAATAGTATTATTCAATTTAGCATTAAAATTAATAAGTCAAAATACATTTTCTTTTTCATTCAATTGGACAATTCTTAATTTTCATGGGAAATATTACAAACAAAAATAAATATTCTGCATTTGAAGAAATAATTTTCGCTTGAAAAGGAGTCTTCTTACTTATGGGTGTATGCTCTTCATAGTGGTGTCCATGATGATGTCCATGATGGTGTTTATGATGGGTTGGTTCGGCTGATACAACTGTGGCCAAAAATAAAACAGCAAAAATAGGAATCATTTTGCTAACTCTCTCTGAAACTGTAACTCAAACTGATACTTCTTGAATGAAAATCAGTATTTATATATGTACCTATATTTATTTTTCTTTACTGCGAAATTTGATTCATGCCGGAAGAGAATATAAATCAATATTTAAAACGAACGCATTTCATACATAAACGTGGTATTATCCTCAACTCCGGCGTAGGCATTTTTTAAATTATTATTTATTTATCTTAATTATCTAATTTTATATCTCATCCTGCTATCAGAATCACGACTGGGATCGAGATTAATTTTTTAAATGATAATTTCATGCACAGGACTGACTCACCAATAAACAAATTCCTATCAGACTCACGACTTCGGTATTTATATGCAAGATTTATGAAAATTAATAATTATACATAATAACCTTTAAATTCATTCTCCAATTAATTTTAAAAAAATTTTAATTAAACTATTCGCGTAAAAGCATTCAGGTAACATAATATCATATTTTACACTTTAAATATTATTATTAAACTCAGGACTTGGACGGAAATAAAGGTTTGTTTAAACATAACTTTATACATTTTTAATAATTTTGAAAACCTGTATATTGAATTTCTCTATAAAAAATAGATGTTTCACGAAAATTTTGAAAACATTGTCGCTTTTCTTTAATGCCGATTGTGTAATTTGACAAAAACACGAAGGAAGGAATGTTGCCAAATTCATACACAGAGATCAGTTTTCAACTGAGAAAGGTTATTTTGATCAAGAAAAAAAATGCGCATCCAAAATGTTGAATTTTCAAGTAAGAAAGTCGGATTTTTGAAAAAAGTTGTATTTATGACTTAAAATACTATTTTAAGAAAAATAGGTAGACTATCAACTGAAAAAGATCAATTTTATAACAAAAATGGATTAGCTACATTTTGAATTAAAAACATCAATTTTAAACTAAGCATAATTTTTTTTTCAAATTGGTTAAATTTTTAACAAAAAAAAATGGACTTTTAACTAAAATGGTGCATTTTCAATCAAGAAAATAAATTTGTAATCAATTGGTTGAATTTCGAACCCAGAAAACCATAAATAAAGTCTCATTTTCAACAAAATAGATAAATTTTCCACTAAAAGGGAATAGATTCTCAACAAAAAATAGAATGACTTAATTTTAAGTTGCAAAAATGCCTGTTTAACCAAATAAAATAAGTTTTCAACCAAAGAGCTGAACTTTCAGCCAAACAGATAAATCTTAAAGCAAAAAATAAAACATATACACAACAAAATTCGAAACAATGGAATAGTTACCAAAAAAATAAACATTGTACCAAAAAGTTTATTTTCTTCAAAACAAGCCAAATTTTAAAAAAATGTATGCATTTTTAACCAAAAAGGTGAAATTTCTATGAAAAAAAGACAAATTGTTAACAAAATAGAATTAATTTTAAGTAAAAAAGTTAAATTTTCAAGAAAAAAAATAATAGCTTAATTCTTAGTTAGAGAAATAAGTTTTTAAGCAAATAAGATCAGTTTTTAACAAAACAGTTCAATTAAATAGTGAAATTTGTCGTTAAAAAATTAATTTTAAACAAAAAAAATGGAAATTTCAAATAAAAAGATCAATTGTCTAGTAACAACAAATAATTTTTAGCGAAATACGTCAAATTTAAACAAAACGGTTCATTTTCTACCAAAAAATACAATTTTTTAACAAAGTAGATTAATTTTGAGCTAAAAAAGATTAATTCTATACAAAGAATACAATAATTTAACGTTTAGTTAGAGAAATAAGTTTTTAATCAAATAAAATAAAACATTAACAATATAGTTAAATTTGTAACGAAACAGATGAATTTTCTATCGAAAACAATAAATTTAAATAAAAAAATCGATTAAGAATTAAATTAAATTATTAAATTAAATTATTAAATTAAATTATTAATTTAAAAAATATAATTTTTAATAAAATCAAATTTCTCAACCAAAAATATTAATGTTCTACAAAGAAGAATAACTTTTCACAAAATACATGAATTTTCAAGCGAATAGATGAATTTCTAACTAAAGAAGATTTTTTTCTAACAAAATATGAATTAGTTCCATTTTTAGTTAAAAGCATTAATTTGCAATAAAAAAATTACTTTCGGCAGGCAGAGAAATGAATTTTGACCTGAAAGATTAATGTTTAACAAGAAAAAATTAATTTTTAATAACATGCATTTATTTTCCACCAATAGTTAGTCACCATGAAGATTAATTTAATTCCGCAAAAGACCAAGTTTCAGCAAAATACAGAGTTATTCAATAAAATAGTTGAATTTTTGACTAAAGAAGATCAATGTTTAACCAAGCATAGAATAGTTGAATTTTCAGTTAAAAAAATAATTAAAAAGAAAGTTTAAAAAAATATTCAAATTAAAAAAAGAAGATATATTAAAACTGAAACTGTTTTTCAATTTGTATTTAAAGATGATTCTTAAAACACCTGCGGCTTTGTCGATTACATTCTCATTGCGAAACTCGCGCTTGGCGCTCGATAATTAGGTTATAGAGACAATTCAATTTAAAAAATAAAACGATGTTGACAAATTAAACAGCACATTAAAAGTAGGTATGTTTTTATGTAATGTTAATAAAACATATTTTTTAATTTAATAAATAAAGAGATTAAGGGTAGACTTTGATTCCATTCAGCAAATTGAAAAATGTCATTTACATATTTTGTAAATATTCTCATAATCTACTAAACATAACGATTACAACATTCAAATCTCTTAAAAACAAAAATGGAATATTGTTGAAAATTATTTAACTTTTTAAATTTTGGGCTGAATGCAAATTTTCATAGGAATAGTTTTGAAATATATTTTATATATAATGAAAATTTGGATTGATGTTACTTGATCTATAAAAAAACATTATTTTATTTTTTGAAGGTTTGAACATATTGAAAAGCATATCATTTGTTTAGTTTTATCGAAATTATAAATGGCAGTAGAATAATTTTAGTATAATTTAACAAATTTTTTTGGGATAGTTTCGAAATATATTTGATATCGAATCAAAATTTCGAAAAAAATATTAAATCTATCAGGCAAATTGTTTTTTCTATTTTTTGTAAATCTTCAAAATGTTGAAAAATATATAACTGTTTCAATTTAAATTAAAATCAAAAATGTCATTGGAATAATTTGTAAGTCCTTTTTTCATGAACCAGAATCTTTGACAAAAATTTTTGAAATCTTAAAAAACAAATTTTCAATTTTGAAAATGCTCTAAGTTTTTTAATTTTGGTAGAACTAGAAATCAAACAGTGACGCCAAAATAGGCTGTTTTTTCGCCTATTTTTTGGACCTCGCTAGCGACCTGGTGAAAAAATATGGAAATGTGTTATAGGTATCAAAATACTCGTCATTAAAAACCAAAGTAAGCATCGCTTTTCATTTTTTTTAAATTAAAAAAAAAAATTACCCCTTTTTGGGTTTGAGAAGACTTCAAATAAATTAAACAATAGAAATTTTCACTAATTATAACATTATTTTTCATTATATTTTTTCTATAAAATAAACCTTACAAAAGTAAAATCAGGTGTTTCCTTGATTAATCAGGGGTTAGTGTGAAAAATGTTTTTATAATTAGTGGTATTTTCAATTTTTTAATTTTTTGGGGTCTTCCTAACTCCTAAATAGAAGTAACTTTTTGAAATATTTAAGAAACGAAAAAGGAACTTTGGTGTCACTCTTTGGACGACTAAATTAAACTCATGAATGAGAATGTATTAATTATATATAATAATCTTTGACTTCATTTTCAAATTCATTCCAATCTTTAATATTGAACTATTTATGTAAAAGCATTTAAAACATTTAATAAAAAATTCTAAAACTTTAACGATTCAATTTA
>NC_046666.1:42423771-42450552 GCF_010883055.1 Belonocnema kinseyi | reverse complement strand
TATAGTTTTAAATTCAAAATCGTTCAAATTGAAGAATTCTTCATTCAAAATGTTGAAAATTGTGTAAGTTGCAATTCTTTATTTTCAAAATTCAATTATTTTAATTTGAAACTTTTTAGAACTACTTATAAAACTTTAAATTGTAATTGTGTAAAATTCAAGACCTTTTTATTCAAAAAATTTATAATGACAAATTATGACAGCTTTAAATTTTAAAATTGAAAACTCTGATATTCCACAGATTTGGGATTTGAAATTTATTTAATTTAGAAGATTTACAATTTTAATAAAATAATCCAAACTCGAAAATTTAAATTGCAAATGATTAAAATTGAAGAATTTTTAAAGCTAAGTATACTATTTTTAAAATTTAAAATTATCAGGTTTGCAAGCTATAAGCTGCACAATGAAGATTTTTGTAATCCTAATGATTTAGCTTTGCAATTTCTTAAATTTGAAAGCTTAGAATTTAAAGCTTGCTTTAAGATCTTTGCTTATTTTGTATAAAAAAATAATAAATGTTAATATTTTATAGATATTCTTAAGAAAATAACAAATGGAGCCCTCAAGTTTTAGCGTGACAATTTTCATTTAGGGTGGTCCAAAAATGCATGGCAATTTTTTTTTGCATGCTAGAAGGCAACGACCCCCCTCCCCCATTCCATTCAAAATTCAAAAAAAGAAATTCCCTAATTTTTTATTTTTTTTTTATTTTAGCAGGTGCCTGTTTTCACTTGAAGTTTCCCATGTAAAATGTATGGGAAAAAATCACTTTTTTGAGTTTTTACAATAATTTTTTCAGAATTTGAAAAAATCAGACATATGGGTTTGACACTCCTAACACACCCCCACGAGTACTTGAAGACTACCCTTAAAGCAAAAAATGTCAATTCTTCATGAAATCGACCTTTTGAACAGTGTATTCTCGTCTTTTTTTACTTAAAATTATTAATATTGGTCTAGTGGAATATTTATTATCATTGGTTAATTATTTTTAAAATATTTAAACAAATTGAATTTGTTTAAATAATTTTTTTCTCGAAAATTCGTTTTCCAACCTAAAAATTATTACTATTAGTTTATTGGAATATTTGATAACATTGGTTCATTAATTGTTTATTATTTAACAAAATGGGATTTGTTTGAGCAATTTTTTTCGAAAATTCGTTATTTTTCCTTAAAAATTATTACTATTGGTCTAATGAAATATTTATTAACATTATTTCATTAATTTTCAATTGTTTGAACAAATGGAATTTGTTTTAATATTTTTTTATAAAAATTTTCAATATTTCTTCAGTGAAATATTTATCGACGTTGTTTGATTCATTTTATTTTTTTGAATTGAAAAAAATAAAATGTTTACTTGAATATAACTGATAAATTAATTATGATTAAATGAATTATTTATCATTTATTAATTATTACTGATAAACATTCCACTACACCCAAAGTAATAATTTTTATTTAAAAAAAATTCGAAACGAATTAATCCAAACGAATTCCATTTGTTTAAATAATTGAAAATAAATTAACTTATGTTAATAAATTTTTTTAATAGACCAACAGTGATAATGTTTAGGGAAAATCGAATTTTCAAACAAAATTATTTAAATAAATTACATTTGTTTAAACAATTGAAAATTAATAAAAGGTCGATTTCATCTAGAATGGACATTTTTTGTTTTAAGGGTAGTTTTCAGGTACTCGTGGGGATGTGTTAGGGGTATTAAATCCATATGTCTCATACATTAAATTCTTCCTTGGATAATTCGCAATAGACCCCCACACTTTCCTGCAATATTTTTTCAAACCCTAACAAATTATTCCAAAAACTCAAAAAAGTGATTTTTTCCCATGAACTTTACATGGGTCATCAGTCCATTTTTGCGCGATTGCTTTTAAAATACTGTTCCGTATGAGAACAATTTAATTAATTTCTATAAGAAAGAATTAACCACTGAACAAAAAGTGCCATTTATAAATTGAGGCAAATTTTAAAATTTACACCTGGTATAAAAAAAATGCGGAAAGTTTGGAGAAATTCTTACATTTTTTTAATTATTGCTAAACTGCTTAAGAGCATGTGATACTTAGAAAATTGTCGATTTTACCAGTTTTAGGTTACCCCGGCTTTTTTTCCAGAATAATAAATATTTTATCTTAAAAACTTGGGAAATGATAACGAACATACTAACGGACGTCCCCACACACTTTTTTGTAGGTTAATTCAAAAAAGTTCTAATTTAGCAAAATGTGATTAATTTGCATAGCGCTTAGGAAATAGTATCGATTTTTTCAGTGTTAGATTCTCCCGGCTTTTTTCCTAGGAGAAGAAATATTTTGCCTTCAAAATCTGGGAAATGATAGCGAACATTCTAACGAACGTTCTCGCACACTTTTTTGGGTTTTTTTTATCAAAAAATTTTTGCTAATGTTAACAACGTACGTGTATATTTCGAGGTTATGTGTGTTACAATTCACTTGAGTGTTACTTCCAAACTACATAATATTTTTGGCCGAAAACTTTGGACTTACAAATAAACATAGTAACTAATCTCCCGGAACTAACCTTGTTTGCAGCCAGTCAAAAAAGTTTATTTCATAAATAATTTCCAGATTATCGGAAAGGCAGAGATGAAAAACGACGTAACCTTAAAATAATGCATATGCATAAAATTTTTATTTAGCACAATAAATTTGTTTTGTTATCCCTCAAAAAAGAGTCCGGGGACGTCCGTTAAGATATTTTATAGCATCTCCGAATTCAGTTTTTAAAGATTTTCATTTTTGTGGAAAAAGCCGGTCAAACTGTAAGTATCACATGCCCTTAAGGCTGGTGCCCTCCCCCAGATAAAGACAAACCATGATTTTTTCGGTTCTTGTTATGTCCCTATACCCCCGTATAGGGACATAACTGTATAGGGACTGACGTATACGTATACGTATAGGGACGGATACGTATAACGTATAGGGACTGACGTGATAAATTAACTCTATTTTTTACGACGACTTGACTAATTATTTTGGACTCACCATCTTACGACGACCGGCTATTTATTTTGGACATGGTTTTTCCTCACAAAATATATTTCTCACGTCAAGATGATGGTAAATAGGAAACTGGGTGACTGGTTCGTTATCAGGTAAGGTACTAAAAAGGATGCATCATTTTCTCATGGCTATTTACTATATTCATGGACAAGTGTTTAAGAATGGCCCTCTTCGACGAAGAAGTTGTGGATCTGGGGACAGTGAAGGTACGTGGGTTAGCGTTAGCAGATGATAAGATTGCTAGAGCAGATTCAGTCGAAGGATTGCTTTACTTTATTTTTGTTGAATGACGAGTTTATTTATTTATATGAATCAATATACATAATTCTTAATTATCTTTTAATTAATAAACCTACAGCAAGCTTGCTGCCATTTTTTCGTATACTAACTTTGCAGTATATACATATTGTACGTTAACATACATTGGGCTGTGGGATAGAAAATCGACACATCAAGTATTGACACTGTAATATTCGAAATATTTAGCTGAAAACTTTATGATTCCTAAATGCATATCAGAATTCACTGAAAGATGACGAGCAGACTTATGATAATTATCATGGTTTTTTATCGGTTATTTATCAGTCTTAACTAACTGGGTTCTTCTTCAACTTGCTGGCGAATATCTTCAAAAGTAGAGCACTCTGCAATATACAGAGTGTCACAAAAGTCCCGGCATGGCTGAATAATTCTTCAGGTAAGTTATTTTTCAGAAAGGTTAAGGTCATTCTTGAAGTAACTTTCAACGAGGGATTCAAGGTTGACATTTATTTTGATCTTAACGATAATCCTCAAGTTTTTTTAAAGTTCAACTTTTTTTAAAATGGAAACCCCTGTTTTTACATCTGCATTCGATAGAGCAAGGAATTTTACTTTCAAGTATGTATCTAGGTAATAGGTACATTGTAACCCTAAAGAAACTTAAACAAGGTCTGCATACCCTTAGGGTCAAGGTCGATTAGGACCTATGACCTGAGTACATATTCGAATGTAAGATTTACAGCTATTTCGATCGCCGATGCCAAAAAGCGGGTTTTCAATGGAGAAAAGAATTGACCTTGAAATAACCTTAAGCCCATCGTCAAGGTCATGCTTAAGGTTACTACTAGATACACCTTGTTAAAGTTAGTCTCTTTGCTCGTTACGAAATTTTTGTTTTGAAAAGCTACTATTCCCAGAGTTATGCAGACCTTTTTAAAGTTTATATGACCTTAAAGTGACCTTCAAGGTTTTCTCAAGGTCAACTTTAAAAAAATGGAAAACGCTTTTTTACATAGGGAGTCGCTAGAGCTGAAAATGTTACGTTCGAGTATGTACTCAGGTCCTAGGTCCAATTAGACCTTTCCCTGGATAGAAGAGTCAACTAACCTTGGTAAAGCTAAGGTTTTCAGGGTGGAAAAAAATAGGAAAATTATAATTCTGAATCAGCTAAAAAAATTTGATTTGATGCAATAAAGTCAATTTTGAAGATGCAGTAGTACACTTGAGTCCATCATAGGAAAATTATCCAACGACGGATAATTTTTATCCACCTCGAGATAAAAATTATCAGCTGTCAAGTAATTATTGTTTTCAATTGTCTGCAGGGGCTTTATTCAACTTCAAATAAATAATATCTCTAGGATTTACTGTTAGTGGAATTTTTTCAATTTTGAATTGAATAGAACATCTAAATAAATGTCTATTTTGTGTTAGCTTTTTAACTTAAAAGGAACCGAACTTGTAATTGACTCTTATATCGAGTTTTTATATTTTTAAATAATTCTGTATGAAATAATATGAATAATTTGGATCTTTGGAGTCTTAGGAATAAACAATTCAAACTAGATGCTTTCACGTAAACATATTTAAGAACATTATATGTAAAAAATTTTATAAGATATAATTATTAATATTATAAATCACTTACACTTAGAGTAGTGGAAATCGAAACAAAGGAAGAATATATTGTTAGTAATATTCTTCACTTCTTTTTGAACAGGCATGTAAGCCAATTCTTAAAAAAAATCGTATATTTATTCCTCAAACTAAATTGAGCGAGAGGAAGAAGCTGACTGATCTCAGATCTCAAAATCCTCCATATTTTCTGTTTTAGTGTCCATAAAACATACTGAATTATTCAAAATTAAAATATATGTTATAAAATGTATGTACCTGAAGTTCTGAACGTTCAAATGAACGAAATATTTTTCGAGATTTCTACTCTACCGATAAATATTGTTCCATCAGCAATTTAAATTATGCATAATAATTCTTTTGTAATAACAAAAATGATTTCCAATATAAATGAACCAACATTTTTGCACTTTTTCTGGTTTGCAAAGTCATCACTAAAAAATTTCGTTCATTTGAACGTTCAGAACTTTAACCACATATAAAATGGTGGATTCCTTCATAGGTCGAATGGTCAGAAAAAATATGAAAATTTAAAAAAAATAATAGAGTGACGCCAGTGTTTCTGACAATTTAATAAACAGATTTTCGAAAAAAATCCACTTTTGGAAAATTGTCAGGTTATTCTTTACAGATTGTTGTTAATATACACCCTTATTTGTGATAAATATTTTCTTCTTTTATTTACAGTAAATAGATCCTCAAAATATGTATTGAATAAAGAATTTGATAAAATATAATATATTTTATTTAAAACTCTCTTCCTTTAGTATTCAAAATTAAAATTAGCATAATTAAAAATAATAATTTACTTAATAAAATACTGTATACCTAAAAACCTTTTTATTTAAATTAATACATTCAACTATTAAAGTTTTATATTTTCTTATACATTTTTCATTTATTAAAAAAGACATTTTTCATACATTATATAGTATTTGTGTCAAATATATAAAAAAAATCCTTATAAGAATATCTAAATCCATCCTACACATTTTTTCACTATTCTATTCACTATATTTATTTTATTGACTATAATCTACATTACATAACAAAAATCACAACAGCGTCAATATATAATTTGCATAATATATATTATTATTCTATTATTATGTGCGTTCATATATATATTTCTATTCATTATATTGAAAGTATTGAATAAATATTAAATATTTTTATCTTAAACACAAATTCATACACATTCGTGAAAATATTTTCAGCTTCACTTTTGTGTCCAAAATGAAGTTTCTTGTATTGGCTTCTCTTTATATCACTCAGGAAATTTGTAGTTGTAGTGTAAAAATCCATAAACAAAATCCTCTATTATATAGCCGAGACTGGACATACGCCCTTTTCCACACATATCTGTTGAAAAAAAATTAATTATATAATTAAATGAGAAGGAAATTATACTTTAAGTCCGATTAATTTTTATATCGTTATTTCAGAAAAAGGGACGTTTAAAAAGTACATCGCAAATACGAACAGACCCCCCCCCCCCCGTTATGTTGAAATTTTTCCTTCGATTGCATTTGATAAATGCCTGAAATAATACATAAAACATAAAAATAATTTTTTGAAAGGCTTCACAGCACGAAATTCTCTCAAAAAAGGAGAGGATGGGTAGTTTTTCTTTAAAATAATAAAGCAGTACATTTTTCTAAGTAAAATTAACGTATTGGTACCGTATTAAATTCAGTATTAAACGCTATTGCAAAAAATACGATTAAACGGTTTTAACTCGAAATGTATTACATTTTCATAAAACTGTTAAATTAAAGTTTGAACATACAAAGATAAATCTTTAACCAAATAAATGGTTGAATTTTTAAACTAGCAATATTAAAATTCAGCCAAAATTCAGTTCAATTTTAAGCCAAATGTTTGAATTTTCATCCAGGAATGACGAATTTTCAATCAAACAAATGAATTTTCAAGCCAAAACGAATTCTTAACAAAGTAGTTCAATTTTCTATCAATGAGATAGATCTTTAACTATTCAGAATAATTTTTAACAAAGTGGATTAACTTTTAACCAAGTAATTGAATTTTCAATCAAGAAGAATAATTTTTTACCAAAAAATTAAATAATATTACAACAAAATGCAAAATTTACAAGCAAGCTGTTGAATTTTTAAGTAAAAAAGGTCAGTTATTGAGCAATAATGGAATAGTTAGTCAAAAAATTCAGAGATCCAAGCGAAACAGAACGAACTTATAATATTCATTAAGTTACGTTACTTTATCAGATACCAGAACAAAATTAAATTTGTTATTGCATTAAACAACAGGGAAAATTCAATAATCCAGGTATGTGCAAAACGAATTTTCCTCGAGTTTGACATGCTTTTACCTTTTACCATCATTTAAAATCAGATCGAGGGATCGATAACTGATTCATTCACCTTTAACATCAGGTCGAGATCAAAGTTCAGGTCAGGATCAAAGTATTGAAAATATTCGTTCGCAGCAAAATTTCCTCCAGGAAAATCCTTCGACATACCTGGATCATTGACTCGCAACATCATTTCGAGGGGTTGGTCTGGTAATGATTAGAAAGTGAAAAATATTTATTTGAAGGCAAATTTCCTTTTAAAAAATTCGTTTGACGCATTTGGATGATTCAATCTTATCATCAGATCGAGGGGCTCTTCTGGTAATGATCAAAGAGTGGAAAATACTTATTTGAAGCCAAATTCCCTTGAAGAAAATTCTTTTGACACATCTGGATCATCCACTCTCAACATAAGGTCGAGACGCTGTTCTGGTAATGATGAGAGAATGACGCTTATTTGAAGCCAAATTTCGTCCTGGAGATTTCTTTTGATACATCTAGATCATCCAATCTTATCATCAGATCGATGGGCTCTTCTGGTAATGATCACAGAGTGGGAAATACTTCTTTGAAGCCAAGTTTCCTTGAAGAAATTTCTTTCGCCACATCTGGATCATCCACTCTTAACATAAGGTTGAGGCGCTGTTCTGGCAATGATCAGATTATGGTGTTTATTTGTAGCCAAATTTCGTCTAGAAGAATTCTCTTGATACACCTGAATCATCTACTCTTACCACTAGATCGAGTGGATTATTAGCTGTTATCATCAGATCGAGGGGCTGTTCTGGTGATAATCAAAGAGTGGCACTTATTTGAAGCCGAATTTCTTTAAAGAAAATTATTTTGAGACACCTGGATCATCGTGTCGCGACATTAGGTTGAGGGTTCATTCTAGCGATGATCAGCCAGTGGCACTTATGTAAAGCTAAATTTCCGTCAGGAAAAATGTTTTGACATGTATGGATCATCCACTCTTAACATAAGGTCGAGACGCTGTTCTGGTAATGATCAGAGAATGACGCTTATTTGAAGCCGAATTTCGTCCTGGAGATTTCTTTTGATACATCTAGATCATCCAATCTTATCATCAGATCGATGGGCTCTTCTGGTAATGATCACAAAGTGGAAAATACTTATCTGTAGCCAAATTTCATCGAGAAGAATTCTTTTGCCACATCTGGATCATCCATTCTTAACATAAGGTCGAGGCGCTGTCCTGGTAATGATCAAAGAATGGCGCTTATTTAAAACCAAATTTCGTCGAGGAGAATTCTTTTGATGCACCTGGATCAACCACTCTTACCATCAGATCAAGTGGTTTTTCTGATAATGATCAGATTGTGGGAAATACTTATTTGATGCCAAATTTTTTTGAAAAAATTTCTTTTGAGACATCTGGATCATCCACTCCTAACATTAGGTTAAGGTTTTGTTCTGCTAATGATCAGAAAGTGGCACTTATTTGAAGCCAAATTTCGTCGAGGAGAATTCTTTTGCCACATCTGGATCATCCACTCTTATCATCAGATCGAAGGGCTGTTCTGGTAATGATCAGAGAGTGGCACTTATTTGAAGCCAAATTTCCTAGATGAAAACTCTTTGGACACATCTGGAATCCCACTCCTAAAATTCGGTTGAGGGGGGGGGGGGGATAATGATCAGAAATTGGCACTTATTTGAAGCCATATATCCTAGAGGAAAATTCTTTCGACACGCCTAGATCATCCACTCTCAACATTAGGTCGAGCGGTTGTTCTGGTAATGATCAGAGAACGACAAATACTTATTTTAAAAAAAAATCTGTGAGGAAAATGCTTTTAACACACCTGGATCACTTACTTTCAACATTAGGTTGACGAGATGTTCAAGTAATGATCACAGATTGACAAATGCCTATTTGAAGGCAAATTTATTTAAGGAAAATGGATTGGGAATATACAGAGCATTGACGAGGATATGTTTTGTCTTGTATAGAGAGCAGCTTACTTAATGTGCACACGAAACCGTTATTGTAATAAATATATTAGTTTTTGATTTTCCCTATGTCTTTGATTAAATTTTCAGTAGAAAACAATTTTTCTTTGACAAAATAGTTTAATCTTCAACCAATAAAATGCATAGTTAACAAAGTAGTTCAACATTTGACTTTGGTTGAATATTTAACAAACAAACAAATTTAATAAAATAGTTCAATCTTCTATCAAATGGTAAACCTTTCATCCAGAAAGAATCAACATTCAACAAAAAATATGTGGAGTTTCTTATCGTTTTCTATTAATTCATTTCGGATTTGAGCAAAAAATTGATAAAAAAGAGAAGAGTGTGAATTCTGTATGTATATACTGTACTTTTAAAATAAGATCACTTATTTTCATTTTTTAAATAATTAAAGAAACTTTTTACTCCAACTTATTTTTAAATGTTTCATTTTAGGTTATTTTCCGTGGTTTTCGGTCATTCTTTATTGTTTTGAATGTATAAACTTTTTAAAATCTACTTACGTCAGGAAAAACTGGCGGGTTGAAGCGATTACTTCTTGTGATCATGATGTTTCCGATGATGATGCTTCCCATGTTTATGTTTATGGTGATGGTGATGTCGCGGTGGAGGTTCGGGTACTGGAACTGTTTATAACCAATTTCAACCAATTAAATTTAAAAATCACTAAATTAGTTATTATGATCGCTGAAGATTTTATTGAAATTAATAAATTCATAATATATTTTAATTTTTTAGATTAAATTCGACAATTAAAAATTTTTCTAATGAATTTTATCAACAAAGTTAAATATTCTGCATTTAAACAAGTAATTTTTGTATCAAAAAAATTTCATACCTATGATTGTGGGGGGGATTTCTTGAAGTGGGCATTCGGTGGGTGTAACGCATAAGCCGGTATGATCTTCTATTACATGTCCAGACTTACATGTACATCCTTCCTGACATTCCTTTTAGAATTAAAAAATAATTATACAATTATATAAGAAATAAATTATAATTTAAACTTTATTAATTTTTCTATGCAATTTGTATGATAAAAGTATTATTAAGGCTAATAATGTTACTGTTTTTTCTGAAATTCATTTAAAAGCGATTTTTAAAATTTCCAATTCCACTTTAAGCAATTATCCATTATTTTTTTGCTAATTATAAAACCTTTTTAACATATACTAACGGAAGAACATTCTGGCGGGTGGAAGCGATTACTGCATGTAATTGGACACTTCGATGCGCATGGAGTATCTTCTCCATTCGGCCCACAGCTTGATGGCGGAACTACTGTTTTCAACATTCGTTAAATCAAATTAAAAAAACCAAAAATGTATTGTGATCCTTAAAGTACGCATTGCAATGGATAAATAATTTCATTTTTTTTAAATCAAATTAAATTTTTTTAAATATTTCTAATGAATATTATTAACCATGTTAAATTTTCTGCATTGAAACAAGTAAGTTTTATCTTAACAAAATTTTCATACTTATAACAGGAGGAGGGATGGCATGATTTCTGCATTCGCTAGGTCGAACGCATATACCGATATCATCATCTAATATATACCCAGGATCACATATACATCCTTCCACACATTGCTATAAAAAATATTATACAATTATAAGACAAATGAGTTATCTTTTCAATTTTATTATTTTTGATATGATTATTACGAGTGGTCCAATACTATTAGATGAACCAAAGAAGCAAAGTAGTTAGGATTAGATCATTTAATTATTAACAGGGTGACCGTAAAACTTCATTTTTGTAGTGAAATATAATGCCAGGACTGAAATATGATACCGCAACTGAGATACGAAGCATGGACTGAAATATGATACCGGAACTGAAATATGATACCAGGACTGAAATATGATACCGGGGCACTAGATGCCATTGCTTATGGAAAATGTATTATAGACAGTCTTTATATAGAACAAAAGTATAGGATAATCAGAATTATAATAAATCGTAGAAAAATATTTAAGGAATTAATGTAGTACATAGAGAAACAGCAAATAAATAATTTATTGTAGACCATTCATTTCCTCACATGAATGTATAGATAAATAGCCATTCCGCCCAAATAATAAGTTTTTAGAATCAAAAATATATCAATTCCCTTAATGTCTTAAAAATCTCTTGAAGTTTAATTGAAAATTCATATAAAAACCTTTTGAAACCTCTTTGATTCCCTTGATACCTTTAAAAAATTGTTTAGGTTATTGAAATCTTTGAAATCTGTTACACTCTGTTAAATTCCATCAAAATTGATCAAATATGAAGGTCCTATAAATCTTGATTTTCTCTACTTGAATTGTTGAAATCCATAAAAATTCTTTAAAATTAGATTAAATTTGTTTCGTGAAAAATAAATCATTTTACATAGAGATAAATAAAATCCTTCAAATATTTTTTAAATCCCTCAAATACCTCCAAATCGCTTGAAAATTCTCTAGAAATTCTTTTAAATCCCTTAAAATTTTTTTAATCTCTTCAAAACCTTTGAAATTTTTTAGAATTCCCGAAAATGTTTTGAAGTATTTAAAATTCTCTTAAGTCCGTTGAAATGTTTCGAAATTCCTTGAAAACCATGATTATGTTTTTAGATTTGTTCAAAACAGATAAATTTTTTTTAAATTAGTAAAAATATTTGAAAAATTCTTAAAATCCTTTTCAATCCTGAAAATTCTTTTAAAAGCCTTACAATTCCTGAAAGTCGCTCGAAATGCCGTGAAATTTTTATTAAAATTAAAATTTTGTCGAAATCCGACGTTAAATAAATAAATAAATCATTCCTTTGTACATTTTACTTATTTGGCATCAACTCTTGCAATATTTTTATTTTCTTTATTTCTATTCTGATTTCCTTTTAATAATTCTCTATAATGATTTTACTAGAATATCGAAAAAATTATAAGAAATTGATAATAGGTAAGTCGTATTGCATTTTGATTTCTGAAAAGTAATATTTCATCTAAAATGTTATTAAATTTTTTTCTGAAACTAAATTTGATGTGACTTTATTATTCTGAATGTAGAACCTTTTCAAAATCTACTTACATCATTACATATTGGCGGGTCGAAGCAATTACTGCATGTCAGCGGACACATTGATGCGCATGTTGACCATCTTCCAAAAGGTCCACAGAATCGTGGTGGACCTTCGCATGGTGGACCTTCACATGGTGGACCTACGAAAAGTGGACCTTCGCATGGTGGACCAACGAAAGGTGGACCTTCGCATGGTGGACCTTCACATGACGTATCTACGTATGGTGGACCTCCGTATAGTAGACCTTTGAATGGTTTATGACCGTATGAGTGACCTCCGTATAGTCGACCTTTAAATAGTGGGCTACCGAATGGTAGACCTCTGTACGGTGGACCCCTGAATGGTGGACCTCCGATGAATGGACCTACAAATGATGGCATTATTTTCAACTAATTTTCAATATTTTTAATGAACATTATCAAAGCAAGGTAAATATTCTGCATTTAAAGAAGTTAGTTTGTACGATATATCAACCAAATTTTTATACCTCTACAGTCCTCGGGTGGAACGCATAAGCCTAATTCATCATCCAGTATATATCCAGGATTACATATACATCCAGGCACACATTGCTGCTGAAATACAAAATTAAATATATTTAAATGAGTATATTGCGGATTTGGTATTTTGAAAAACATTAATAATAAAATATGTTGCCAAATTCACACACATAATTAAGAATTGAGTTTCATCTGCGAATTCAGTTTCAGTGAAGATTTATTCATGTAAAATTTTATTATTTCATTTTTAGTAAAAATAACTCATTTTCAAACAAGAAAAAGGAAGTTTTCAATAAACTAGTTGAATTTTCAACGAAACTAATTAACCTTTAATAAAAAAAAAATTATTTTTTGACAGAAGTGTAATAGTTGACATTTCTACCAAAATAATTAATTTTTTCACAAAATTGTTGAATTTTTAATCAAACAGATAAATTTCTAACCAAAAGGATTAATTTTCTAGCAAGAATGGAATAGAAACATTTTTAATAAAAAAATCAAATATTAAGAAAATATTTAATATGTTAAATTTTTAACTTAAGAAATAAACTTTTAAATGAATTTTCAACAAATTATAAAACAGAAGAATTTTTAAATACAAATAGAAAATGTCTAAAAAAAACTTGACGAAAAATATAATAGTTCAATTTTTACTTAAAAAATTAATTTTCAATCAGGCAAAAAATGTCAACCAAAAGAAATGAAATTTCAACCAACAAGATTAATTCTATATCGAAAAAATGTTTTGTCATAAAACATGAATTTCCAACCAAATATTTAATTTTTTAACAGAATTTTCAACCTAATAGGTAAATTTTCATCCCAGAAGATAAATTTGCTATCAAAAAAGACCAATTGACAAGGAAAAAGGTGAATTTTCAACTAATAAAAAAACTAAAACTATAATAGTTTGATTTTCATAATTAAACAAACTTACAACGAAATATTGCTAAAATTTTTAACTAAAAAAGTACGTTTTCTGCCAAAAAATTATATTTCTATAAAAAAAATATCGACACAAAATTAAGTCAAATTATTTGTTAAAAAAAATTAATCAACAAGAGAAAAAAAATTTCTCTAAAGAAATTAATTTAGAAAAAAGCGTAATGGTCTACGATAAAAAAGAATTATTTTCAACAAAATAAAATCATTTTCAACAAAAATTATAATTTTGAATGGAATTTTTAAACAAATAGTTGAATTTTGTATCAAGAAAATAAATTTTCTAGCAAAAAAGACCAATTAAAAAAAAATAGATGTATTCTCAGCTGAAAACAGCGAAAAATGTAATAGTTTAATTTTTAGTTAGAGAATTAAATTACTATCAGAAAGAGAAAAAGCAGACAAGAAATTTAGTCAATTTTTAAGTTAAAAAAATTAATTTTCAAGAAAAAAAAATATTAAATCTTAACCAAAGAAATTTATTTTTAACTAAAAAGATTAATAGTCCATCATAAATAGAAGAATGATTTTCAACAAAATAAATGAGTTTGTAACAAAATATTTTAATTTTTAATGTAGTTCTCAACCTAATATTTGAATTTTCAACCAAAAAGATAAATTTTTAAACGAAAAGATTGATATTGTACCGCCAAAGATAAGATTTTAAGAAAATACAGAAATATTTTCAAAAAATTAGTAGAGTTGTCAACTGACGAAGATTTACGTTTAAGGAAACATGAAGTAATTCATTTCTCAGTTAAAAAAATTCATTTTCAATTTAAAAATAAAATTATTTTTAAGCCAAAGAAATGACCTTTGAACTTAAGTGATTAATTTTCTAACAAAACATATTATTTCTTGAGCTTTAAAAGCCAACAGATGCGCGTCCCAGGTGAGATTTGTATTTTCTAGTTCCAATTTAGGTGATTCCCTGTTACTTTTTTTCTTAATAATTTTATATTTTAAATTCAGAAACTTTATAAAATCTACTTACCTCAGTACATACTGGCGGGTTGAAACGATTACTGCATGTTATTGGACACTGCGGTGCGCATCCACTAGGTTCTCCAAAAGTTCCACAGAATGATATTGTTATCGGTGGTTTTTTGAGAAGTGGAACTATTGTCAACATTTAAAAATTTTTATTTAAAAATTATGGAATTTATTATTCCTATCTAAAAAAAGGTGATTTCGCCAAATATCTCAATAATATCGGACATATTGTTCCAGTGGTATAATCCTAAAAGAAAAAGATGGATTTCGTGGAAATAACGTTACGAACTTAGATAACATTTACGCAGTAAACCCCATAAATAAATTTTTATCTTTCAAAAAAATAAAAACGTTGCATCACGTTTATCTAACGAAAGATAAAATTTATCTGAAAAAAAGATAAAGTTTATCTGACGTAAATATTTTTTTGACATAGGTTATATATCAGACGGCTGCGCCTATTTTTCTATCGACCCTCATGTAGACTTTAAAAGTTATAAACAAACACTATTTGTTATAAACTAACCAAAGTGCGGAATGTGTATACAGTAAGTGTAGATAAGTGATTTTTGGGTTTAAAATTAGTGAAATAAAGTGAGAATATTTAAAATTGAATACCGCAAGGATTTTGAAATTTATGAAGGATATTTTAACTTAAACTTAAATTTAAACTTTATCTTTTTTCAGATAAATCTTATCTTTCGTTAGATGAAAGTGATGGTTTACTGTGTAGAACTTAGGCCCAGTAAGAAAATACAATTATATATTTGGATAGTAGCTTACTTTTATTATTGAAAAAGCTACTATTACATTTTTGTTTCGGGGTTAATCTCGGTTGGCCAAAAATTCTATTCAATGTTTGAAAATATAATTAGTTTGTCAAAAATGTAACTACATTGTTAGATTTTCCCATTTTTGTCTCGAGAAAAAATACAGAAAGAGACTTACTATAAGCTGAAATTATTAAAACTCAACATTTCTCTTTACAATGAGTTGTAGAATATGGATGAAATATTATTTTCAACAAATCACCCCCATAAATATGTTTTATAGGGTCCTAAACTAACCCCACAAGTGAAAAAATGAGTCTTGCGAGTTTTTGGCTCTAATTATATTTTTTTACGTTTTTAAATGCAAATCGTTTGGTGATAAACGAAATACTACTTCATACATATCATTAGATGCTTACATGATTTGTTTAAACAATTTATTATTATTTTACAATGATATTCTATTTGAATAATGCTAGAAAGTTGAGTTTTTTTCTGAACTTTTCAACTTTTTGTCTAATTTCCAATTAGAGTGAGGTGGATAATTGATTAAAGTGGAAAAATTAATTGTTTCAATTATTTATTAATATCGTTTATGACACTCAATTTCAAAAATCAAAAGTTTTTTCTGAATTTTTTCAAGAATATTCATATAACCTTAAAATCAAATGAACAAATAAATTTAAAAAATAAGTGTTTATTTAACTAAAAAAAGCTAAGGAAAATTTGAACATTTCAGAAAAAACAGCAGATTTTTTGAACTTATCTAGGAAAAAATAATTATAAACAATAATAAATTAATTCAAAAACTATTTTTGATTAACTTGCATTAATTATTACCGTAGAAAGTGAAAATTGAACAAAAAGTTTAACATTTATAAAAAAAACTGCAACTAACTAACGTCAATATAAGAGAACATAGTAATGAACAATAATCATTTGTTTAAGCAATTTTTTAGCATCTTTCACCTTGAATATCATGAAGAATAATAATGAATAATTTAAAAAATTATTTATTCATCTTTGATTAATTATTTACCTCACTCTAATCGGAGATTAGAAGAAAATTTAAACGTTTCAAAAAAATCGCAACTTTTTAGCATTATTCAAATTGAATATTAGTAACAATAATAATAAACGATTTAAACAATTTATTTTCAACTTTAATTATTTTTACACCTCATTCTAATTGGGAATTAGACAATAAGTTTAAAATTTCAGAAAAACCACCACTTTCTAGCATTATTCAAATTAAATATTATTACAAAATAAAAATAAATCTTTTAAACAATTAACGTAAGCAACTGATGATGATTATGAAGTAGTTTTTCGTTTATTAGCAAAAAATTTGCATTTAAAAATGTAGAAAAAATCATAATTAGAGCCAAGAATAAGTAGAGGCCAAGGACAATATAAAACAGATTTATAGGGGTGATTTGTGGAAAATAATATTTCTTTTATATTCAATAACTCATTGTGAAGAGAAATGTTGAGTTTAAATAATTGCAGCTCATAGTAAGCCTCTTTCTGTATTTTTTCTTGAGATTAAAATTTGCAAATCTGAAGTCGTCAATTTTTTTACTTTATTTGTTTATATATTGTTGCTCCGTGACAAAAATTTAAAAATTGCAAAACAAAAATTCTTTTGAAAATTTAATGCTAAGCATTCTTAAAAAAGAACTAAAAAATCGGTTAAGAAAGACAACCCGTGGGCGATTATGAACAATAAATTCCTATTCTAGACCACTACGAGTTGAATCTAAAAAGAGTTATATATAGCTCTAGTGCTCTTATGATTTTAATTTTTGCGGATTTTAAATATAATAGGCTTGTTTTTATTTTAAAGCTGCATAAACAATTTGTTGTGCATATACAACAATTACATAATACAACGCGTGTTTGATGTTTTTGCAAGAATATCGGATTAGTCTGAATAGTGTTACCATCCATATAAGGTTTTTATACACGCACTAACTGATCATTTGTGAGTCAGTCAGTGATGCCAATATGGGCGAATTGAGTTATTGCGCTTTCGTTATAAATATATATATTTTTTTTTTGAGTGAAATATAATTTAGTTTTTGGAATTATCTAATACTCATTTTGAATTCCACGCCAACTGCGACCAAACCAGTACACGACCCTAACGCAAGCGCAGCAGCTCAAGGCGCACACATTGGCATCACTGATACTGGAGTCAGTGGATACTCTTGAATGTCTCATAGCAAGTGTCGTGTTTACTAATGTCTCTATTTTTGCAACAAAGTTGAATTTTGGATGTTTATTTGTGTAATAAATATAGTTAAGGCTAACAGCTTATGGGCCTAGAACGGTTACACGGAGCTTGTGTCGCCGCGAAATTAAAGTGATCTAAGACAAAAGGCGAAACGTAGGTTGCATCATGCAACGCCTTTTTTAACTGTAGTGCGAAAAAACCGATAACGCAGCATGGCAACAAAATTTTCGATCCAAATGGATAAAGTAGGAAAAGAGAAATACGACAAATGAAGGCTTCAGATGGAAGCCGTCTTAACTAAAATTGATCATTGGGATTATGTGAGTGGGACGAAGCTCAGACTCGAAGAAACAGACGCAAATGTCGCAAAAGACGCAAAGCGATCGTAAAGCGAAAGCTGACATTATTTTCGTCATGAAACCTTCCGAGCTGTGTTATATAAGGAACTGTGACACATCTAATCAGCACCTGAACATTTTCTTGAATGCTGTTATTAAACTCGAGTAGGATTTGCAAGGTGCTTTCTACATAAAAACTTCAACAAGTTTTAAAGCAATCCACACAAAGAAGGAAGCAACTAAAATTAAAACAACGCTAGACCAAGGCAAGAAACTGATTCCAAATCGAAGACAACAGGTTTCGATTTCGAGTGCAACTTTGGTTAGTGCATAGATAGCGGTGCAACTTCACATGTTTGTTACGACACTTGTTTTTCAGATTTTACACCAATCAAAGAGTCAGACGAATGTCAAAGCATCAAAATAAGGTTAGAAAAAACACTTCTTGTATCGGAACTTAAAACGAATTTATTTTCAGTTTCAAAAGCTGCTACAAATGGTTGCAGTATTCTATTTACAGAAACCGGTGCTAAAATTACGAACAAAAACAAAGACGTTTTTACAGCTGAGAAGAAAGGCGAAACAGTTGAGATACCGAAATTGGAACAGTCATTGACAAGTCAAACTCGGTTGAGATTCATTTTCTAAAATCAAAACATGAGATAAAAACAGCCTTTAAAAATGCAAGGCACTTCCTGAAAATCGTACTGAACAAAGAATAAAAACTTTGTGTATAGACAACGGCCTTGAGTATTGTGGTACTGATTTTACAGCTAGCTTAGACCGAGAATGAATCCTACTCTTCTTGAGATGGCTAGGTGTACAATATTGAAGTTTAATCTGCCAGAAACTTTTCGGACAGAAGCAGTAGCCAATGAAGCCTATCTTCGAAACCTATGTCCCATGAAGACATTAGTAAATCGAACACCCTTCGAAATCTGGTGTGGCAGAAAACCAGGTGTTTTTCATTTGAAAACTTTCGGCTGCAAACTTTTTGCACTCAAAAAGAAACTGGAAAAGACAAGTTCGAGCAAAGATTCAAGATAAAATTCAATGGAATTAAGGTCGCACAAGAAGAAATGAAATTTTCCAGTAACATACCAATCATCATAAATTTCTGGAACAAAGTTGAGGATAACAACAATCTTCCGGATAACCTTTCAAACAATTTTCCCAGAGATGGAGAACAGGTTGAATCAGGCGTCGATCTAATGCCAGCAGCTTAAATTACGATGTAAAAACATATAAGGACTCAGAAGGGGGAAGGACGGCCTAAAATTGTAAAAACAGATCAAAAGGGAAGGCCAAGATAACGATTCCACATAGTTCATGCAGAAACCATGTAGAGAACAACCTTATTAAACGAAGAGTCAGTAAATCCTTCAGTTCGGGAAGCTTTAGCCGACCCATGTGCAAAAGAATAGCAAAGGTGTATGAAAGCTGAATTTGATGTCCTCACCAAGAACAGAACCTGGATCTTAACTGATCAACCTTTACAAAAATTTCAAAAACGGTTGTAGATGGGTACTAAGAACAAAATACGATGGAAACGTTAAACGTCATTAGGCTCGCTTGGCGGCTAAAAGTTTTAGTCAACCGTCTGGAATCAATTTTAAAGAAACTTTTGCTCCTGCTGGAAGCCAGATACATTCGAATGACCATAAAGTTTTTTCTCAATGGTCATGGCCCTTTCAACCGAAGTGAATCCTGTCTTGTACCAACTCTATATAGTCATGACGTACATAAACGGTTACTTAAAAGAAGAAATATTTATTGAACGAGCCGATGGTTTTGCGAAAGAAGGAAACAACCAATTTGTATCTTCTTTCAAGAAATATGTCTATGATCTAAAAAATTCAGTTAGACAGTGGTTCAAAAATCTAGATCAGCGACTGCAAAATTTTGGCCCAACGCAGCTGATCAGCGAGAACTTTGTTCACATACAAAAGAACGAAGAAAATTTTCTAATTGTAACCGTCTATGTACATGACTTAATAGTTGCAGCTGATTCCGTTGATACATTTACAAAGCTGAAAGAAACTCTAGTTAAAGAGTATGCGATGAAGGATTTGGGAAAATTAAACTACTACCTCGGAATAGAATTTCAAAAAATCCAATCTTGAAATTAGTCTTCATTTGCAAGAAAAAATACATCAATGATGTCCTAAACAAGTTTGGAATGCGGGATTCAAAGCCTTTGGTAACATCGATGGATGAAAATTTGAAGACCTGACATTTTATATGCAGTGAGTGTACTGAGTCATTACAACAATAATCCTGGAAAAGCTCTTTCGTCCAGTTTATTGTGACAACCAGGGCGTACAGAAATTAATGCGTAGCCCGGTATATTACGCACGCACTCAGCATGTTTACGACACCTCTACGTGCGCGAGGTCTTTGAACCAGATTAGTTGCTGATATCGTCAGAAAAGGTCTGTTTGGGCCGAGTCATCGAAAATACCTGCAAGTATTCGGAGTTTGCATGTCGTATAGATAGTGTCGCGTTTACTGCTCTCTGCATTTTTTCAATACTATTGCTTCTTAAATATTTATTTCTGTAATGAACATAGTGAAAACTAACCAAATTATTCTGAAATTTTGTTCGAAAATAAGAACTGTATATTCTAAATGAGGTTTTTATATGTTTGAAAAGAACCTTTTATCGCAGAAAAAGTTGTTAAAATTTTTTTTTAATCACCGGTTCATCTAACGCTGTAATTGAATGATGCGCGGGTTGCAAAATAAATAAATAAAACAATAAAGGCTTACAACTTTGAAAAAAATTCGGTTAAAGCTGGTTAAGGCTCACCATTTGAAACATGAATCTAAAGGCAAAATTGGAAAAGATTTTAAAGCATTTTAAATGTTTCACCAATGTTCCAAAACAGAATGTAGAAAATTTATATGAGAAATTTTTCAGCATTTTTTAATTTTTTAATTTAACCAA
Source organism: Belonocnema kinseyi (assembly GCF_010883055.1). Classification (NCBI taxonomy): domain Eukaryota; kingdom Metazoa; phylum Arthropoda; class Insecta; order Hymenoptera; family Cynipidae; genus Belonocnema; species Belonocnema kinseyi. The sequence continues at coordinate 42,429,496 of NC_046666.1, read as the reverse complement.
CTATTATAAATAATGGAAGTAAGTTCAACAGATGTTCAGATAAGATGTAAGAAAATTTAGAAATAATAATAAACTTAAAACATTTTAAAACAATTTTAAACCTACACTTTTGAAAATTTTGTAACAAAATTTTGACGCTTTTAAAGGCTTTAGATATTTCAAGAGAATAAAAAACTCGAGATTCATTGGACGATTTCAATTGATTTTTTAAAATTAAAGTCTAAAAGAAAATTGAAATAGATTTCGAAATATTTAAAATAATTTACGAAAGTTTAAAAAAAGAATGTAAAAGATTTTGAAACAAAATGGTGTAATTTTTCAAGTTTACTGAATTTGAGATGAAATTCAAGTAGATTTTTTTAAGTTTCGTTACAAAATTTGAAAGCTTTTGAAATATTTCAAGATTTCAAGAGCATAAAAATATGTTCTCAAGATTTTAAATGATTTTTAAATGTTTTTAAGGAATTCTAAGGAAAAATTTACAGATTTCAAATATTTTAAAATTATTTCTCACATTATTTTAATAAATTAAAAGATTTTCTAACAAAATCTTGTAATTTTGCAAGATTCATCAATGTTAGATAAAATTCGAGTACTTTAAAAAGAAAAGGAAGCTTTTTAAGAAATTCCAAAGGTTTCAAGAGATTAAAAAAACGTTCTTTAGATTAGGAGAATTTAAAACAACTTTTCATTTTGGAAAAATAATTTTAAGAGACCATTTTTTTAATTTTCTTGTATATATAAAAAGTTTAAGGGAAAATTTAAATCATTTTAAAAGATATTCAGAGGGTTTAAATGTTCTTAAAAGATCCGAAAAGGAATTTTGTGATGATGCAGGGAGATATTTTCAATGATTTTTTTAAGTCGAAAAATGAATTGTAAAAGAAATTTGAAAAAGATTTCAAAATATGGCAAATGACTTCCTCACATTTCGAAAAAGAACGTAGAATATTTAAAAGCGAAAGTAATGTTTAGTAAGATTAAAAAATTAAGAAACAAATTCGAGTAAATTAATGAGATATTTAGAAAATACGAAAAGATTCAATAATAATTTTAAACTTGAGCAATAAAAAAATTGTAAACAAAATGTAGACTCTGAAAGATTACAAACGAATAATTAAGATGTCTTTAAACATTTTTGAAAGTTTTCACAACAATATAGAAATTTTCTTAAAATGGGTAGAAAATTTTGAAACACATTTTTCTTTTGAAAAAATAGGTATTAAAAATTTTTAATTATTTCAAAATATTGCTAACATATTGACAAAAATGTGTAAGATTTTAAGTAAAAATTCGAGTATATTTAGAAGATATTTAGGATTTTAACAGGTTTTGAAGAGATTGAAAATATGTTATTTTTCCTAATATTTTATAAAATAAAAAACTTCTAGATTCTTTTCAGACAAATATGAAATCTTCAAAAATATTTTTGAATTTTTTTAAGCGTCTTACGAAAATTATAATGACAAAACCTTAAAAACAAATTTAAAAAATAAAAAAAACAAACTGTTAATATTTATTTCCTTGTTTTCAGATCTCAAAATTTAATTTAAGCTTCAATTTGGCTGTTCAAAACCTTTAAAAAAATTATCCTTCATTTCAATTTTGTATTTAAAATTAGTTTTTTCTTTAAAAATGGTTGAAACAATGCATAATAAAATGTAAATTTTGGAAAAATTCATTAAAAAAATATAGCAGCTTCTGTAGCATCTTTAATGGTTTTAAGAGAATACAAAAATGTTCTTAGGTTGGGAAAATTTCAAATGTTTACTAAATTTTTTGAATAAATTCTAAAAGAAAATTAATCAGAAAAGATTATACAAAATGCGAGTAAGCTTGAGAGATATTTGAAAGTTCATAAACAATTGAAAAATAATTTGGTACTTTTAAATATTTCAAAAAATTATAAAATGTGAATTTTGAAAAAAAGTATCTATTGTAGAATTTTTCAAAGGGTATGAATGGATGAAAAAAAATCTTTAGATTCATAGGAAAAATTAAAATATTTAAAAAAAAATAATTTTATGGGAATATTTAAAAAGATGTTATTGAGTTTCAAAGGATATTCAGAAAGGTTTAAAGAAGATTAAGAGAAAAGTATAAACATGATTGGATTTAAAAAAATAGAAATAAACTGAATATATTAAAAAAATTTACAATAAAATTTAAAAGCTCTTTAAGAATGTTAAAAGATTTCAAGAGAATAAAAAAATTCTAAAACAATAGAGAAAAGATTTTAAATAAAATATTTTAAAACAACATTTTTTATATTGCAGGATTACAAAATTTGAGAAAAAAATTAAGTAAATTTAACAGACGTTTAGAAGTCTTGAAAAGATTTAAAAATAATTTAAGAACTTGTAATGATTTCAAAAATTAAAAGTATATAAATTTCGGAATGAAGAAGCTTTTTAAGAATTTTAAATGTTTTCACGTTTCAAGGATGTTATTCTGAAAAAATAATTTAAAAACAATATTTACAAGAATTGCTAAATACTTCAAACATTTTCAAAGATTTCAAAGGAAATTTGAAAGATCTTAAGATTTTTTTTAATTTTGCAGAAAAAACAGAATAGCAGAAAAACAGAATGTAGAAGATTTTAAAGAAAAAATTCAAAATTTGAAAATTTCGTAAGACAATTTAGAAGGTTTTTGAAAATTTTCAAAGGTTTCAAGAGAATAAAAAAATGGTCTTCGGAATTCTAGGAAAATTTCAATTAATTTCTTTAATGGATTTCGAAAGAAAATACAAAAAGATATAAAAACATTTTAATTTATTTTCTAAAATTTTGAAAGAGAACATAAAGGAAATTGAAACGAAATTTTCCAATGTTGCAAATTACAACATTTTCGAGTAGGTTTAAGATATATCAAGAATTTTTTAAACAATTAAAAAATCATTTATAATTTGCAAACATTTAAACAATGAAGAAACTTAGATTCCGAAAAAAAGCCTTTCAAGAATTTGGAAATATAATCTAAGGGAACTTCAAGAGAATAAAGAAAATTCTTGATACCTAGGAAAGTTAAAAATAATTCTCTATTTTAAAAAAATAGTTTTCAGAGAGTATTTAAGAAGCTTTCCAAATATTTGCAAAATAGTAAAAGAAGAATATGCAAGATTTCAATGCAATTTTTTAAATTTTGTAGGATATTTAAATTGTTTTAGGAAAATTCGAATTGTTTCAATAGATATTTAGAGGGTTTAGATCTATTTAAACAGATTCAGAAAAGATTTTTCTGACAATCCGGGGAAAAATGTATGATTTTTTATTTTGAAAAATGAATTGTTAAAGAAAATTGAAAAATATTTCAGAATATTTCAAATGATTTCTTAAAATTTCGAAAACGAATGTCAAAAATTTTAAAGCATGATTTTTAAACTTGGTGGAATTAAGAAATTAAACAAAAATTCGACTAACTTAAAGAAATACTTAAGAGATACGAAAAGTTTAAAAAATAATTTATACTTGTCAAAATAATAAAAAAATTAAGCAAAATATACATTCTAAAAGATTTTTAAAAAACACTTTAGAAGCTTCCAACAAATTTTGAAATGTTTCACAACAATAAAGAATTTTTCTTAAAATGTCTGGAAAAATGTTAAATAATTTTTTTGTTTTCAAAAATTAGGTATGAAATATTTTACAAGCATTTCAAAATATTTGTTTAAATGTAGAAAAAAATATGTTATATTTTGAGGCAAAATTCGAGTCTATTTAAGAGATATATAGGAACTCAACAGGTTTTAAAGAGATTAAAAATATGTTAAAACTGGGAAACATTTTCAAAAATCTATAAAAAAATCAATTCTAAACTAACTCCAATTTCTCCCAATATTTTGTAAATTAAACAAAATTTCTAGATTCTTTTTAAACAAAAATTAAATCTTTAAAAACCTTTTGGAATTTTTCAAGAATCTTACGAAAATTCTATTTACATAATTTACAAGCAAACTGATAATTTATACTTATTTCCTTTTTCTGATTTTCAAAAACGTTTAACAAATAAATAGTTACTCTCAATTTTTATTTTGTATTCAAAACTAGTTTTCCCCTCAAATAATACAGTACACTTTCGCGTAGCGCCCGAATATTATTAAATTATAATTAAATTCATAAAATAGTATAATATAATAGTAAATTAATTATAGTGTTATTGATTTGAGCATTACAATGTATAAAGTAATAATATACGGGAAACCTGCCTACAGTGGATGATGCAACCTTTAGTGGATAATCATTAATTAAAAGCACCAATAAAGGAAAAATTATTTATTTTATTTTTAATTAATTAAGACGTCTAGTAACTTCATTATTGATTGAATTTAATTAATTATATTTCATCCATTAGTATTTTTAATTAATTATTATCCACTGTAGGTTGTATTATCCGCTACAGAAAGGTTTCTCTTATCTTCTTTTCATTAAATTCGGCAATTTTAAATATTGATAATAAATATTATAAAAGAAAATCAACATTTTGCTTTAAATAAATAATTTTAATTTCAAAAGAAATTTCCATACTTAAGGGTAAAAGATCTTTGTGGTGGTGTTTATGGTGGTGGTCATGGTGCTTTTCACAGTGTTCTTCAGGGTGCTCTTCATGTTTGTGTCCATGCTTGTGTCCATGCTTGGATGGTTCGGCTGATACAACTGCAGCAAAAAATAGAATAACAAAAATTGGAGACATTTTGCTGTCTGCCACTACAAATCAAACTGACACTTCTTGAATTGAAAGCAGCATTTATACACCTATCTTTATTATTCTTTACTGAAATTTTTGATTAATACCGGAAGAGATTTAAAAAATCAAAATTTAGTACGCATGTATTTGGCGCAGGTACGTGGTTTTATTTTAAACTTAAGTTTATTGAAAAAATGCACAGAACTCCAGTGCAGCAGTTCGTAAAATTATCGAACTCACGACTTGTGATAAGAGATTTCGATTAGATTTAGGGATTAAGATTTTCATAACATGAACTCATACTTTTTTTTATTTTTGAAATCTCGTATATCGCATAATGTGAAAAAAAAACGATTACTGTATCTTACTTCAATACTTCCGGAAGAGATTAAGAAACATTTTTTTAGTACGCATGAATTTTAAGAGGTATGTTTTTTTATTTTATACTTAAGATTATCGGAAACATGCACATAACTCTGACGCAGCAATTACACAAATCTTTGTCGAACTCACGGTTTCGGTATCTACTTGCAAGGTTATCAAAAATGAATAATCAGGTATGATAATCTTCAAATTCATTTTAAATCTTTAACATTGACCTATTTCCAAAAAAGCATTCAAAATTGTATCATTTTCTATTATAAACATTAAATATTGAAGTCTTCAGTTGGAAATATTAAAATTTCATGCATTTTAAATTTTCGTCAAACTGCTGGCCCACACAGTTTCTTAGAGCGTAGAGCGAGAGACATTTGCGACTCTCGCATAGGGAGGGCCGCAATGCGTGAGTACTCAGACGAGTTTATTGCACAATATTATGCATTCCCATTAAAAGCGGTTTAGACAGCCCTGAGTAAATTAATTATAGTGTTATTGATTTGAGCATTACAATGTATAAAGTAATAATATAGGGGAAACCTTCCTACAGTGGATGATGACTTGCAAGGTTATCAAAAATGAATAATCAGGTATGATAATCTTCAAATTCATTTTAAATCTTTAACATTGACCTATTTCCAAAAAAGCATTCAAAATTGTA
>NC_046666.1:42407509-42423671 GCF_010883055.1 Belonocnema kinseyi | reverse complement strand
AGAGCGAGAGACATTTGCGACTCTCGCATAGGGAGGGCCGCAATGCGTGAGTACTCAGACGAGTTTATTGCACAATATTATGCATTCCCATTAAAAGCGGTTCAGACAGCCCTGACTGTTTACGTTTCGAGATTACTAAATGTTATTCTTAGCTATCCTAAAAATGTATATCATTTCAATAAATGAATATATTATTCTCATTCATATTGCGCATTGGTATTAAAACATACGTATTGTCTGTTTATTGCCTTGTTCTTATAATTTAAAAAAGTGCACACTCTTAAAAAACAAACAATTTTGTTATTAAATATTTTGTTTAAACTTGTGTCGTTTTTCCATAAATTTAATTTGTTTATTTTCACTGTTATTATTCACTCTTTAAACAAAAATGAAGCATCTCAACGTAAAGTGGTTCGAAGAGAATTTTTAAATAGAATTTACACGAAAACTGTTGTTCAATAAAAAGTTATTGCAACTTGCTTTTTTCCAAAGAGTTAATTTTTTTATTTCTTTTTTCTTATAGTAAAACTTTATAGCAAATTTGTACATCTTTTTTACTTAAATAACTTTTAACTATTCATCTTCTTTCGTCTCTTGTGTCGTTTTCCAAAAATGTAATTTCTTTATTTTTAGGCTTTTTTTTGCGATCAAAGTAAATCTACTACTGTTATCTAAAAATGTTTGATAAACAGTCTGTAGATACTTTTTGAGCGAACAAGTTTCGTACATTAATTTGCCTTTGAAACTTGTGCAATTTAAGAGAATGAATTTTTCAAATTTACTGTTATTTTTTAAAATGAAACCAATAGCAGAAACTAAGCGTTCTAGGAAAAAATGATTCATAACAAATTTATAGTGCTTATTTGGGTGTACAACATTTGTTGATGAATTTTTTTTCCCCTTACAATTTTTTGATTATACATCTTCAAAATTGGAGAAATTTTGAATGTAAAGCATCAAAATTACATAATTTGTATCTTAAAACCTTGAATAACTTTTAATTTTAAATTGTTAAAATTTAAAAACATTTATTTAAAGGATTCACAATTCAAGGTTCTACAATTTTGAAAAGTTGCAAATAAAACTTCTTGAACTTTGAAAATATAGAATTGAAAATTATTAATTTTTTTTAGATTTATATTTGTAAATTTTGTTTTGAATAGAAATTGGAAACTCTCCAATTGCAAATATTCAAAATTGACGAATTTTAAATTCCAAATCATTTAAATTAAAGAATTTTCAATTGCAAATCTTCAAAATTGAACTATCCAAAATTTTCAACCCTCTGGTAACCAGCTGGGTCAAAAATGACCCGGAGCGATTTGAAAATTGAAGTTTCTGAAAAAGGAAACGTCGCAGAGACGGAACAAATATTCTGATAATTAGGAAAAAATTAGGTAGATCTGAAGGGCCTAGTGGCATTCTTAGTTCAACGCTGGTTTTTGTACAGGACGGACGGAATGTGTCGAGCGGGTCATTAATGACCCATGCTGTGAATAATCGGGTGAAAAGTAAACAACAAATTTTTCGTCAAGTTTTCAATTGAAATTTTTTCAGTCAGTTGATTTGAATTTGTTTTAGTGAAAAAAATAAATAAAACACCCCCAAAAATGCTTTTTGACGTTTATCTTCGAAAGGGTGTATCGAAAACGAATGATTTTTTTCAGAAAAATAGTACTTATAATTTACAATAAGTATTAAGTATGCTAGTATAAATTTCTCCTCTGCGGCCATACCTTTTGAGTAATCAACCCTCAAAGTAGGGGGGTGAGTTTCACTTCGTGGTTGGTACGCTCCTTCCATAGCTCATATCTCAAAAGCGGGACGTTTTTGGACAAAAGTGTATATAACTGAAATTATGAAGAATTTTCCGTTCTAAAATTTAAATCTTATACATTTTCCTCAAAACCCCACCTTGTTTCATGATATGAGCCATGGAGGAAGCGTGCCAGCCGCAAAGTGAAACTCACCCCCCTGCTTTGAAGGTTGATTACTCAAAAGGTATGGCCGTAGAGGAAAAATGTATACTAGCATACTTATAGTGAATTATAAGTCATATTTATCTGAAAAAATCATTTGTTTTCGATGCACCCTTTCCAAGATAAACGTCAAAAAGCATTTCTTGGGAGTGTTTTGCTCGATTTAAGGGTGATTTCACCTTTCATTTCAAGTCTAACTAATTTTATGGTATCTAACAATCCCTTAATAATACCAGATACATAAATACAGTATTTTCGTGGCTTTGGGACTGCATTTGTTCAAGTTGTTTAACTTTAAAAACCATTTTATGAAAATCTTTGTTTAAACAAATAAATAACAATTAGCGGCAATTTTTTCAAACTTTATATTACAAATCTTTAGCAACACAATGCAAAAGGTTTCATTTAAATCGATAGAACGCCGCCAGGTTTCCTAGTTTTTCAATTTTAACGTCTAACGTGATTCCTCTATAAGTAGAATTTTTAAATACCCTAAATATGCCTCATTATTACCCTAAACTCTTAAAAATCCTTAAAAATCTCTTGAAAATGGCCAGATCTCTTTAATCTTGTGAAATCCCTAGTAATCCTACAGAAATCGATTAAAATCCTGTAAAATACTTTTAAATTTTTTTCTAAGAAAAATGAAATTTTGTAGTTCCTCTGAAATCCCATGTGTCTTGTTTATAGATTAATTAGGTGTTCGCATTTATCAGTACCAATTTCTTTAGAATTTTATTTGTAACATGATACTATATTTTACTCCGTTTTATATAAATAAATTCAGAACTCTTTCACAAATAAGCATTTATCACCTTTTTTACCTTATATGTTTCTTTAAACAATTTTTTATATAGAATAATTTTCTTTTTGCATTCTGATTAGTTATCTGACACCTGGAACTTTAAATTAAACTCATAGTTTCTTGAAAAAGTGCAATTAAAAAGAAAATCTCTTTTTAATAAACCAATTTATTTATAATTTTATTGGTAACATAATACTATATTTTGCTCCGTTTTATATGAATAAATTCAGCACTCTTTCACAAATAAGCATTTATCACCTTTTTTACCTTATATATTTATTTAAACAATTTTTTATATAGAATAATTTCTTTTTGCATTCTGATTAGTTATCTGACACCTGGAACTTTAATTTACACTCATAGATGCGTGAAAAAGTGCAATTAAAAAGAAAATAACAGCCCAAAATGTAAGTATTAAAATTCAGCACAGAGTGCACATTCACTTGATTGAGATAAATATACTTTTTGGAAAAAATATTAAAACCACTTGAACAGCTTCATAGAGCAAAGTCAAGAAAATACGTGTGCAGTATGCTGGAAACAGCTCACGCACGAGCCGGCCGTGTACGCACACAGAGTACCAACCAATCATGCGCGATCTGTCGCGCTGCTGGCGGGCTGGCTACGTACCGTTCACATATCGGACCGCCACTCGAGACGCAAAAGTTTTCGACGTTGCGAATTTTTTTCGAGTGCCGGACCGATAGGTGAACGGTATATAGCCAGCTCACACTGCAGCAGAGCGACAGATCGCACGCGATTGGTTGGCGGCCTATGTGTATGCACGGACAGATCGTGCGTGAGCCGTTTCCAGCATACTGCAGACGTATTTTCTTGTGCGAACACCTTTAAGAAACCTACTTATTTTTCCAATTACATAAAAAACAAAAGAAATAACATTAAATAACAGAAAAAAACACATTTTTGCCATTTTTGCGCATTTTTTGCATAAAATTAAAAAAAAAATATATCGTTTTCGCACTTATCTAGCCCTTTTCTAGGCACTCTGACGATTCCATTTCACCCCTATTTATTTAGAAACATGCACTTTAAACATATTTTTAAAAATGATAAGAATTTGTAGGTCATTAATGACCCAGCTGGCCAGCAACGTTGATCCAGAAAATTCTGGTGACCAGAGGTGTGGTGACCATTCAAATGATTCAAAGATTCACAATTTAAATATTTCTTATTTTAAATATTCATAAATAAAATAATTGTTTAAATTTTGATCATTTTTAAAAGAAGAAGTAATGTTTTAAATTCTATATCTTCAAAATTGAACAAATTAAAAAGTTAAAGATTCCAAATTACAGAATTTTCATCGTAAAACTTAGAAATTGCATCATTTTAAATTCTAAATTGTTAAAATTATTAAAGGTAAAATTTAAAGTTGTAGAATTTTAAAGATTTAAAACCTTCAATTTATCAATTTTAAATATTTGCAATTTAAAATACTTCAATTTTCCAGAGGTGTAAATACAAATTCTGAAATTTGGATAATTTGCATAATTTGGAAGATCAAATGTCAAGTTTTCACTTTTAAATCTTCCAAACTAAAGGAACTTCCAAAAAGAATTATCAAAATAATCGACTTTTTGATTGTAACTTTTCAAAATGAAACATTTTCAATTTTTAAAGATGTAAAATCTAAATTTACGCAATTTTAAAGAGTCAAAATTAAAATATCTTCAATTTTAAATGAAAAGAATTGAAAATTATTCATTTTTTATTTAAAATTTGGAATTTTTTAGAATAGTTCAATTTTGATGACTCATGATTGAAAATTCTTGCATTTCATAGATATGTAAATAAATATTCTTAAATGTTGATGATTTTGGAAATAAAAATTTAACTTATAAATATTAAATCTTTCAAATTTAAGAAATTTCTAATGCAAAGCATCAAAATTACAAAAATTTTAATCATAACACTGAAAGCTTGCATCATTTTAAATTGTAAATTGTCAAAATTTAACAAAACAAATTTAAAAATATGAAAATATCGAATTGCAAATTATTCCATTTTTTAAGATTTATATTTAGAAAAAATTTTGGAATAGCTCAATTTCTAAGTTTTACCATTCAAAGTTGAAAAATGAATAATTGGAAATGATAGAATTTAAGAGTTTTCCATTGTAAATCTTAAAAATTGAACGTTTCCCAAAAATTTTCAAATATGAACTTTCAATTCTAAATCTTTGAAATTAAAATAAGTTTTAAGTCACAATTCCAGAAGTTTTTTTGCAAATATTTAAGATTAAAGAATTTTAAATCTAATATCATTAAAATTGAAGAATTGTTAGTTGAAAATATTAAAAATGGTAAAACTTCAAAATTGAAGAGTTTATAATTTAAAAAAAAACAATTTAAAAAAAGTCTGTAATTTTGATTTTAAATTTCTTTAATTTAAAAGATTCCGAATTACAAACTTGATTTTTCATTTCCAAAATCATTATAGTTTAAGCATTTTTATTTATACATACTTAAAATTAAAAAGTGTTCAATTGCAAATCTTAAAAATTAAATAATTCACATGGAAAATAGTTCAAAAGGAAACATTTTCCATTGTAAATATTAAAAATTATACAATTCAAAAAAAGTGTAACAAATATAAATCTTAAAAATTAAATAATATACAATTTTATATTCTTAAAGTTCCAAAAATTTTTATTTTAACAATTAAAAAGTTTATTATTTTGATAATGGTCTTTCAAAATTGCTTCTAATTGAAAGATTTTGAAATTAAAAGTTTGACCTTTAATTTTTCAAATTATTGTAATTTAAGCATTTATATTTACACCTCCATGAAATTGAAGGGTTTTCAACTTTATATTTCAAATATTGTAGAGTTTTAAATTATAAATCTTTGAAATAGAAAATCTTTTAATTTTGACAGTTTAAAAATAATAATTATGCCAATTCAAAAATTTACAACAAAAAATTCTGTAATTTTGATGCTTTAGATTAACAATTTCTTTGAGAATAAATGAATGGAATTAAAAACTCTTGACTTTTTATGTTCAAAATCATCATAATTTGAACATTTTTATTAATATATCTTTAAAATAGCAAATCATTAAAATTGAAGAATTCTCCATTTTAAATCTTCAAACTTGTAGAACTTTCAGTTTTTAAACTTCAAAATTCAAGATTTTTTTTTAATTTGGGCAATTTACAATTAAAAATGTTGCAATTTTTAGGTTCTGAAATAAATTTTTTTATAATTTTGATGATTTACATTTAAAATTTCTTCAATTCGGAAGATTCAGAATTGGAAACTTAGCTTTTCATTTCAAAAGTCATCACAATTTAAGAATTGGAAAGAAGCAGAAGAAAGAAATACGTCTTAAAATTTTATAAGTTTTTAAATAAAAAATTTTAAATCGAAAAATTTTAAATAAACACAAATCATTAAAATTCAAGAATTTTTTATTTGCGCATATTCAGAATTCATGAGTTTTTAATTGTTAAAATAAAAAATGCAACTATTAAAAAACATTAAATACTACATTATTTTAAATTATACACGTTTAAAGTTAAAGGATCTTCAAATGAAAATCTTCCAAATTGACCTATTTTGAAAAAGTGTTCAAAATTTTATGATTTCAAACAATAAACTTTGCAAATTAAGATTAAAATTAAAATATAAATTTTTATAAAATTAAAACTGTATGAAAGTCGATGAAACTATTTTAATATTTATTTTTGATAAGATTTTTTCGAATCCTTTCATTTCTATTAATACTATACTAACTTTAGGTTTTCTTTAAAAAATCAAAATCAAGAGAGTGAAAAAATCGTTACAAATTTGCATTAAAAAATAAATGTTAAAATATCACAGAAACTTATCTTAAAAGCATACAGAATTAAGATGGAAATCGCTTGTAAAGGACCTGGGTTCGAATCCCAGTGGAGTCAGAGAATACTTTTTTCAAACTTAAAAACAAAAAATCAGTATTCAAACAAAGTTTCTGTTATAACATGCAGAGAAAAACAACAAACATTAACTATAATTATTTATAAATATAAAATTGAATCTTCTAGTAAAATACATTCTCAGTTTTGTCATTTATATTTTATGAACACAAAAAGAACATGGTTCATACTTTATGGTATCGCATGCCCGAACGAAAGTCTGGAAATAAATCGTATAATGTAGTATCAGTCCAAATCATACATACAACTCTGTGAGTAGCTTACACTCGAGGTTGTTATCTTCCTCTGTCAGGGGAACCATGAATTTATCAAGTTACTTCAAATACAAATTTTTACACAGATATTCATTCCCCTGTTTTGAACTCGTTTTCTCGTTTCCGGATCATTACTCCTAATCAACAAATTATTGATTCTTTTTTTTACTTTTTTTATTATCAATGGACGAGTGTTGGGTAAATGACTTATTTTGAGTAACTATTTACAGTTACCAGATAAAGTTAATTGTAAAGAAGATTTTTAGGGTAAATTATGTTAATTTCTTGTTTCGCGAATTAATTAAAAATCACGAGAAAGCAAGTTCTAAAATTTTCACTGTTGAACTACGGCAGCTGAATTGTTAGAGCTCACATGCAATGTGAAGAGTGTGGGTTCAATCCCAGGCCGCAGTGGATTTTTTAGAACTACCTTTCTCGCAATTTTAAATTTATTTGCGAAACGAAAAAATAAAAATAATTTGCGATAAAGTAGAATTCTACTTATCAGCCAGCTATTACAATTTTTTAAAATTATTAAAAATGAGATTTTTTATATTTCAGTCTGAACTGACACACTGGACTCCTCAATAAGACAGTGCGAAGCAGTCCTGCCTCATATATGATATTTCATAATTTAACTGACCTGAATTCCATTATAATTTATTTTTCCGTTAATATTATTAAGCGCAAAAACAAATAGTTAAATTTTTAAGCCAAAAAGGCGATTTTTAGCACACAGTTGAAATGTGACTTTTCTGCTAAAAGTCCAAACTTAAAATAGGGAAACTGAGCGAAAAAACGGATTTTTGACCAAATAGTTGAATTCTCTACCGAAAATCTGAATTCTCAACCAAGAAAGATGACTTTTCCACAAAAGAATGAATTTCAACCAGTTGAATTAAACGAAAACCAAAATGAATTTCTAACAGAATAGTTGAATTCTCAACCAAAAAGATGAATCTCCAACAAGCAAACTTATTTTTAAAAAGATTTTTTAATTGAAATCTAATTTTTGATCTGCAATTAATTCTTTCAGTAAAATTAAAAAATAAATTAAATTTTATATGGTTCGTTCCGGACAGACTTTCCAGAAGCTTCTGTAAGGTAATGTGAATCAGTCCTGTCTGAGAAATTACATTTCATCATTTAATTGACCTAAATTCCATCAAAATATATATTTTTTCAAAAATTGTACATGTATAAAATAAAATAAATACAAATTTTAGTTTTAATTTTCCAAAAATTAATAATTATAATACTTGGGACATTTAAAAAACGACAAATTCCGGGAAACCAACAAAGATGTCGTTTAACTAACAACATTAATTTTCTAAGCCAAAGGACTCATTTTCATCAAAATAAATTAATTTTCTACGAAATTGTTTAATTTATAATTAATAATCTATAAGTTTCGAACCAAAAAAAGAATATTTACATTTTCAGATGAGAAAATTAATTTTTAACAAAAAAGTTATATTTTCATTAAGTTTTGTGGAATTTCCAAGAGAAAAGGGCAAACCATCTATAAAATAATTAAATTTGCAACAAAAAAGTTCATTTCCAACCAAGAAAGATGACCTTTTTACCATAATTGATAAATTTTCTACTAAAAGACGAATTTTAAATCAATTGAGTTAAACTAAAAAACAACAATTTTTAAGAAAATAGTTTAATTTTCAACCAAAAATATGAGTTTTCAGGTCGTCCAAGAGGTCATATCAATTTGATGATATGAATATTTCTACATAAATCAAATGAATCAGTATTAATGTATTTTGAAGTTTCTTTACTTTGAAAGATTTAGAATTGAAAAATTCACTTTTGGTTTTGAAAATCGTAAAAGGCGTAAATATTTAAAAGAAGAAGAAAGTATTAAAAATATTAATAAAAAAAATTATGTAAGGACTAATTTTGGTTAAGTTCCATGTAATTTTATATAATTTTATATAATCAGATATAGTCAGTCTACTAAATTATTGAATTTTCAAACAAAAGTTGAATAGTTTAATGTCCAGTTAAGAAAATAAATTTTCAACAAAATTGTTGAATCTTCCAAAGAATAAAAGTTACAAAATAAATTTTCAGCAAAGTAGTTTTTTAACTTTCTAACAAATAGATTAATTTTTCACCAAAACAGAGGAATTATAAACAACCGAAACGAGTTTATAACAAAAAGTTGAATTTTTTACTAAAATTAATCAGTTGTCAAACAAAACTAAAGCAATTAAAATTTCATTTTAGAAAATTATTAAAATATTTAACTAATAAAATAAATTTTTAAACAAATCCGTTCAACATTCAAGCAAGTAGTTGAATTTTCAATTTAAAAAAGATGAATTCACGCAGGGCATAGACCAAAGATAAATAGTATAGATCGGAGATACTATATTAATGGTGAAAAGTCGGACTTCCAAAGCCACGGGTCAAAGGTCAGTGATTAAAAGCCGTAGGTGAGAGGTCAAATTAGATTTCATGTCTCAATTTAACGACAATTTAACTTTAAATTTTTGCAGATTTATTATTAATATTAGCATTATTTTAATCTATTTTAGACGTCAGATGTCAGAGAACAGGGGTCAAAGGTTTAGGATCACAGGTCAGAAACCCTATGTTAAAGGTGAAAGTTCAGATTTCAAAAAACACAGATCGGGATCATAGGAACAAGGTTAAATTCGAATGATTATAGGTTAAAGATAAAGGTTGAGTGTCGAACTTGAAAAGACACAGGTCAAATATCAGAGATCAGTGGTTAAAAACCGCACAGAAGAAGACAATAATCGACTGTATTAATTTTAGGGTTCAAAGGTTAAAAGAAAAACACTGAGATATTATAATTAATTGCTTAATTTAACTCTAATTTAAATTCAACTTATCAAAGATTTATTTTTAATATTATCGTTATAACACGTTTCATTTGTAAGGGGTGAGGTCATAGGGCAGGGTTCAAAGGTGAAGGTTCATAGTTCAAACATAAAGGTGAAAGGTCAAGTTTCAAAAGCCACCGGTTAAAGCTTAGAGGTTAGTGGGTAAAAGCCATAGGTGAGATGTCAAAGGTCAAATGTGAGGGGGTTATATCAGGGGTAAAAGGTCAAATATGAGGTAATTTTCCGGGGTCAGTGAACGCAGATTTGTATACATTTAAAAATGATATATTTCAGTTATTGATTGATATCTTCTTTATTATTCACTCTGCAGTCATCGGATGGGTTTATTCTAATCAGTTTTGATTTATCCATATCGCGCGTGGCTAATTAAATGACATACACTCTACATAATCGTAAAATCCCTGTCCACGCAGGGATTTGCCTTTACAAATTTACGGTATCCGCTTATGTGACAGGGTTGAAACTGATAAAAGTCGATTCCTACCTACCAGCTCGAATTATCGTTCTCGAATTTACGGTGCGGCACGTTATCCCGATTTATCGAGAAATACGCCAATCCAGAAAGGACGTAATCGGGTTAAATCCTGTAACGCGAAAGTTTGTGGTTGTTAAGTCTATCTTCCAATTTTTTCCCAATTTTTATATTTTTTTATCCGAAGTATGAATTTGTCGGACCAACTTTTCCCTGATTTGATGGAAATCTATTTTACTTTCAATTTATTATTCCTCTTTTAGCTAGTTGCTTTCTGATTTAGTTTTCAAAACTAAAGTTTCGCTTTATTGTCAAGTTCATAAACTGAGATTAATTTTGTAGAGAATATTAATTGCGGTACGTTCCCGGAATAACGGGTTGCGTTTCATTTCTAACCACCCAAATTGGCTATAAATTAGACTCGCTAGGATACTATTTTCATCTGGAAAATACTAAAGTGGTTTTAGGAGTAATTTCAACTATTCTATCAGCAAGATTCACAAAAATTGAAATAATTAGTATTTTTGACCAATAACAATAATAAAATAACAGAGAAATAAAGTTGTTGAAATAAAATGATTACACATGCTATATTGAATTAAACTTGAAAAACTTTTAATTCTTCAGATTGCAAGTCAAATCATGTTGTATTTTCAAACAAAAAAAAAATACATTTTTAACCTAATAAATTAATTTTCATACAAACAGATGAATTCTAAGACAAGAAAATAAATTCGTTACCCAGAAAGGTAAATTTTCTACAAAATATGAATCAAAAATGGTATATTTGCATTTTTATTTGAAATTAATTAATTTTAAACTATATAAAAAGCTAATTTTCCTCAAAATAGTTTAAGTTTCAATCAAGGAGATAAATTTCAAAGAAAAAATATTTAACTTTCAAATAAGAAATTATTGAATTCAATCACAAAAGAGTAACTTTCAAACAAGAAACAAACGAATTTTCTTAAAAACAATTTAACTTTTAATATCCGAAAATATTAATTTTTAATAAAAATAAAAAGGTCAGTTTGAACCAAATAGTCGAATTTTCTGCCAAATTGATAATTTTTTTAGCCAAAAAGACCAGTTTTCTACAAAATAGATGATTTTTTAACCACTAGTTGAAAAATTTTCAAAAAATTTTCAATAAGAAAATTAGAATTCTGAGCAAAAATGTTAATTTTCAACTAAATAGTTGAATTTTCAACAACATAAAAACGAATCTTCTAACAAATAATTGAAATTTCAATCAAATTAGACGAATGTTCAACCCAAAAACCTGAATTAATACAAAACAATTGAGATCTCACACAAGAATATGAACTTTTAAGGAAAAAGTTAATTTTCGACCAAAATAATTGAATATTCAACAAAAAACAGAATTTTGTACAAAATAATGGAATTTTAATTATAATAGACGAAGGTTCAACCAAAAAAACTAATTTTATACAAAACAATTAAACTTTTACACAAAAACATGAATTTTGGCCAAAAAGGCTAATTCTAAATTAAACTGCGCTTTTCGACCCCAAAAAATGACAATTTATTGCCAAAAATTGAATTTCCACAGAGACAATAAAATAAATAAATAAATAATAATAAATTTAATTTAATTAATTAATTAAAATTGAAATAAATAAAATAAATAATAATAATAAATAAATAAAAAGATAAAAAATAAACAAAAAGTTTATTTTCAACCAAGTATTTCGACAAAGAATATGAAGGGAAACAAAAAAGAATATTTTAAAACAAATGGTTTAATTTTTTCCAAAATAGTTGAATTTTCAACAAAAAAGTCAAATGTCAAACAAGTGGTTCAATTTTCAACAAAGAGTTTAATTTTCAAACCATGAAAAAGAATTCCCAATAAAACTGTAAAATTTTCTACCAAAAAGGATGATTTTCGAAGATATTTTGTGAATTTTCAAGAATATAATTAAATTTGCAAAATAAAACTTTCTAACCAAAAAATGAACCATTAACTAAAAATAAAATTACAGACTTTTGAACGCAAAAAGATCAATTTTAAACTTTAAATAAAAATTATTCAAACAGGATGTATTCTCCATCTCTATCTAACAAAATGTTTAAATTTTCAAAAAAATAATTCAATTTTCAACAAAATGATTGAATTTTTAACCACGTGGTTGAATTTTCAAAGAAAAACGTTTAGAATTTAAATAAAAACAGTTGCACTTTTAACGAAAAAGTAGTTTCTTGAACAGAAATTAATTTTCAACCGAAAAGTTAATTTTGAACCAAATGGTTGATTTTTCTACCAAAATAGTTGCATTTGTAAGCAAATAATGCAATTGCCAAAAAAATAGTTCATTGTTCAGCCAAAGAGTTGAATTTTCTACAAAAATAGTTTAATTTTGAAACTAAAAAGACAAAAGTTGAATTCTGAACAAACAAACCCTTAATTTCTATTCAAAAAGAATACTGTTAAACCGAGCAGTGAAATTTTCAACAAAAAAGATAAATTTTTAACCAAATAAGTGAATTTTCAAGAAAAAAAATCGACTTTTAACCGAATAGTAGAATTTTTAATAAACCAAATTTAATTTTGAACCAAATGGTCGAATTTTCATACATAAAATATCAGGATTGAAACCAAAACAGTTTCATTTCCGAACAAAGAGTTGAATTTTTAACAAAAAAAGTTTTCAACAAAACCGTTGAATTCTCACAAAAGAAGATGGTTAATTCAACAAATTTTTTTACTTCAGACGAAAAGGTTCAAAACAGGTGAAATTTATACACAAAATATAATAGTAAACATTTCAATCAAAAAAAATTAATTTTTAACTAGAAATAGTAGGATTTTCTTATCGGATTATATTAATTCAGTTCGCGTTTGAGCGAAAAAATAGGGATGTGTTAAAAAAGCGAGAAAAAAGAACAGTTAAAAGAGTGTGCACTCTAGTTCCAAAAATTTCCAAGAGTCTCGAAACCCGATACTGGAAACGAAAACCAATATTGGAAAAAGAAACTTACCAATATTTTCCACAATAATTCAAGTAATTCCGTTTCGTGAACGATACCAGGTTACTTTAGTTTATTCGCCCCTCTTCGTCATTATTTCTTCTTTTATACTGGAAAATCGGGTATGTACAATTCGAGTCTATGCAAGGCACGTTCGGTTGTTGAGACCGCGGAAAATAAATAAGAATCTGGCGTCTGCGGGTGGGAGAGAAAATAAAAGAAATTTCTCTCTTTCTCTGAATAAAAGTCTAAGATCGGGACCAAGAGGAATGGCCAAAAGGCGCAACGGCGACGACCCAGCAGAGAAGTTAAAAGCCAAGATCAATGGCTTGGCTACGTGGCGAATAGGTGGGTTTCCGGTTCCGCCCAAACTACTCGCTACCAAATAAAATGGGATGCGATCGCTTCCGTTTAGTACTTTCATCTATTTCGTGTTTTTCTGATGCGCTGAGTAGCTGGAGGAATCTCTCATTATAGATGCAACTTGAGACCTGTCTGGCTTCTTTGAACGAAATGCAAGATTATTGGATCCTTATCCCCATCCTTATGGCTTCCATTCTCTAGAAATTCTACAATTTTGCCTTTGAGATCCAACTCAAAAGCGGTAAATATGATATAGAAGTCCATCCTTGGAAAATTTGAGATAATATCTTATATTTTATAATATATTACATGAAAATATTATATCCGGATAAGCCTGGAAGCAAAATGCTTTTTCTTCGGATTTTTTGGTTTAGAGCGTCTAATTCAGTTTTTAAGTATTATATTAAAACGATGCGGCGTCTGGACGTAGCGAGTCTTCTACTACTTACGTCTGCGAGACATCCAAGGGTTCAGTGATGCAATTCTGTTTTGGTCCGACACAGGTCGCTCTCCAAAGTCCGCACTCGAGACCGTACATGGAAGCAATATTTCATTTCATTTCTGGCATAATCTAGAAATTTATGGACTTTTCTAGAATATTGTGGAATTTGCTTGAATATTTTATAATTTTTTAAAAATATTTCGCAATATTTTAAATTATTTTGCAACACCGGAATGATTTTTTTTAATATTCTAGAATCTTACAAGATTTTCTAGAATGCTTGAGAGTATTTTAGTCTAGAGTATTTTCGATTTTTATTTTTATTTGTTTATTCTTCTGGTTGATTGATTTTTTAAATGATTTTTAATTGATGTTAATTTTTTTTATTTTTGGAATGAATTAGAATACATTTTTCCCATTCACATCAATATATTATTTCTGGATTGAAACAAAATGTTTTTCTTGGTTAAGATTTTTTTTGGTTCAGAAGTCTAATTTATTTTTTAAATATTTAAAATTGAATAAGAAAATAGTATGGCTTTCCTCTATTGAAAACAGGTTGCGTCGGATCACAGCGAGTCTTCTACTACTGACGACTGCAGGACGTCCAGCAGTTCAGTGATTCAACGATATAGTGGTCAGAAACAGGTCTCCCCGACTTCTGCGTTCGAGATCGCAGATAAGAGCAGCGCTTCATTTCATTTCTGATATAATCTAGACATTTTTGGACTTTTCTAAAATATTGTGAAATGTTTCGGAATTTTCTTGAACATTATGTAATAGTTTAAAATATTTCGCAATATTCTACATTGTTCTGTAATGCTGGAATGATTTCTTGGAATGTTCTAGAATCCTTCAAGATTTTTTATCAAGATTGTAGAATGAATTAGAATGACTTTTTCTACTCACATCAGTATATTATATCTTTATTTAAATAAAAAGTTCTTTTACATCGGATTTTTTTTGTTTCAGAGTGTCTAATTTAGTTTTCAAGTACTTAAAATTGAAGGACATAGTAATATGGCTTTCCTCTACTGAAAACACATCTCGGCTGACCGTGGAGAGTCTACTACTACTGACGTTTCATTTCTGATATAATCTAGAAATTTATGGACTTTTCTAGAATATTATATCTTACGTCATTCTGTAATTCTGTAGTCTGTCTTTTATTTTTTAGAAATTCTACAATTTATGTACCTGAAGTTCCGAACGTTCAAATGAACGAAATATTTTTCCACATTTCTATTTTTCCCATAATTATTGTTCCAACTGTAATTTGAAATATGCTTTATAATTCTGTTCCAATAATCAATTATTTTCAATATAAATGAACCAACATTTAGCAGTTTTTGGATTACAAAGTCACCAGTAAAAAAATTCGTTCATATGAACGTTCAGAACTTCAAGCACATCTACAATTTCGCCTTTGTATTGCAACTGAAAGATGATCAGCGTCATACACGAGTCCATCCTTGCAAAATTTTGTATTTATTTTAGGGTCCTACCATAAAATACGTTACCAATTTGAGGTAGAGGGGGGATCACGCTTAAAAAGACAATTGGTAACAGGAATTGGGGAGAGGGTGAGTCAAAGTAATGTTACATACCATTACTTGCTAAAAAATGTATCTTTTTGTTAAAAATGTAACTATTTGGTTAAAAGTTAAAGGTTTTTAGTTGAAAATTCAACTGCTTGGTTGACCGTTAAACTGTTAAACTACTTTGTTGAAATTTAAAATTTTTTGAAATTCACGTACCTGTTTGAAAATTTTACCATACAATTTTTATAAATTAAACTTCAGAGCAGAAAATTAATCGTTTTCGGTCGCAAATGATTGTTCTTGGTTGAAAATTCATCCTTTATTGTTAAAAATATTACTGTTTGCTTATAAATTAATCTGCTGTAGTTGAAAATTAACTTACTTTGTTGCTACGAGGGTAGTTCAATAAGTCCTTAGAATGAAGTATAAAAATAATTTTTTTTGGGTAAATTTTTTTTTATTTTTCAACATAATCTCCTTGGAGCTCTATAC
>NC_046666.1:42385677-42407409 GCF_010883055.1 Belonocnema kinseyi | reverse complement strand
ATATCTAGTCGGGAGTGGTACTGACTGAAAACAGATGATTTGGAGCGATTCGCGCGCCATCTGTTGGTCATTCTAAGGACTTATTGAACTACCCTCGTAACTTATTACCTTACTTTTGTTTAAAACTTAATTATTTAGTTAAAAATTAAACTTTTTTGTGAGGATTCAACTATTTCGTAGAAAATTAACCTTTTTGTTAAAAACAGATTTTATTTTGATAAAAATTTAACTCTTTTAATGAAATTTGCACTTTTTGGTAGAAAATCAACTTTTTTGATTAAAAAATCATATTTCTGGTTTAATATTCAAATGTCTTTTAAATAATTTATTTTTTTGGTTTTATTATTCAACAATTTTGTTTAAAATTGATTTATGTTGATAAAAACTTGTATTTTGTTGGTAAAATATTAACCTCCTTGCTGAAAAATATCAAGTTTTGTATTAAAAATGTAAGTATTGGTTAAAAAGTCATTTTCTAAAGTTGCAAATTCAACTGCTTGATTGAAACTTTAAACTATTATACTTAATTGAGAGGTCTTCTGACAATATGTTTTCCCTTCCCATTAATATATTATATCTCAATGGGAATAAAGTGCCTTATTTAATTTTTGTTTGAGAGTCTAAATTATTTTTTGTTAAAAATTTAACTATTTTGTTGAAAATTTGTCTTCTATACACGAAAGTTCTACTATTTGGTTGTAAATGCAACTGCCTGATTGATAATTAATTTTTTGTGTTTTAGATGTTCCAAAATGTTTAAAATGAATTAGTTTTTAAGGATTTAAAAATAAATAAAAAAAAATAATATGTCTACATTACTGAAAATACGTCTTGTCTGGCCAGTGAGTCCTCCACTACTGACACCTACGGAACGTCCAGTGGTTCAGTATTTTTTAAGTATTTTTAAAACTATTTTATTAAAATGCTGCGGCGCCTGCACGTAGCGAGTCTTCTACTACTGACGTCTGCGGAACATCCAAGGGTTCAGTGATGAAATTCTGTTTTGGTCAGCCGCAGGTCTCTCTCCAAAGTCCGCGCTCGAGACCGCGCATAAGAGCAGCGTCTTATTTTATTGCTGATATAATCTAGAAATTTATGTACTTTTCTAGAATGTTGGAATTTTTGACAATCTTTTGGAATATTCTATAATGTTTTAGAATATTTCATTATGTTTTAATTATTCTGTAATGCTGAAATTTTTTTATTTTTTGAGTATTATGGAATATTTTGAAATTTACTAGTGGTCTGAAATTCTGAAATGTTTTGAATGTTCTCAAATTTTCAGTGAAGCTATATTTTACAATTTCTAAAAGATATCCTATTAACTTTCTGCAAAATTTTCTGCCAGAAATGTTGTAGTAATTCTAGTGCTATTCTGGAATATTCTGAAATTAGCTTAAAAATTCAGGAATTTTCCGGAATTGATTTTTCAGATTATTCTAGAAAAGTACAGAATGTTCTAGAAATTTCTAGAACATTAAAAAATATTAATAACTCACGAAGCAATAAATATTCTTTAAAGTTCCTATCTCCACATCAAATGATACACATTCTATGAAAAAATGTTAAGGTCGGTCGAGTGATCAATATTAAAATATTCATAATTCTGGGTTTGAAATCGAATATTAATATATTCTCTTTTGCTTTTTGATTTGCTCTCCTTCAGAGACTTTTGTCAAATAATTAGAGTCTGAGTTCTTTTCAATTCCACCACGAAAAATTAGCGGGTAATGAACGAGACTCAAGAGAACTTTGGCGCTCGGTTTGCAAGAGAGCACTAACCGGAAGTGTGTCGCAGAAATGAAATGGGAGGTTTTGTTTTACCCACGGATGAGAGAGAAAATGGCAAAAGAACCGACCGAGCGAAAAGTTCGCGACTTCGATGTTTGCAGATTCTTTTCAACCCTTCGAAACTTTTCCGAGCCATTGTTCCTTATTTCGAAAGAGGAAAGAAAATAGATAATAAAGCCACGTCAAGACAAAAGTTATTACCAAGAACACACTTCCTGTTTATCAGAATCCACACGAGCTTCTGTCTTTTATTATGAAAAATGTCATTTTTATTTTCCCAGGGTATCTACTCAAACCCAAGTTCCAAGGGAAGAAGAATAATTTTCAAGCAAAAAAATATTTTAGAATAAAAAACGAATTTTAAAATAAAATGATTAATCTTCAACTGAAATCGCTGAATTTTAAACAAAGAAGTTGATTTAAAAAAAAAAGATGAATCTTTAACTGGAATAATTTCATTCTTAACCAAAACGACTGATTTTGAAGCAAAAAAAAATTTTGAGAAAAAAAACGAATTTTCAACTAAAAAATTTCAATTGCTAAAAAAAATTGATTGGTTAAACTTGAGTTTAAAAAAAATTATCTTCCACGAAAAAGATGAATTTCCAATTTAAATAATGTAATATTCAATTGAATTCTTAGTTTAAAATAATAAATCTCACAAAAAAATTAGTAAAAAAAAGTTACTTTTTCGACCAAACTCGTGAATTTTCATTTAAAATTTAGAATATTCAACTGGAATAGTTGAATTTTAAACCAAAAAGATGAAATTTAAATACCAAAAATTTTATAGTTAAATGTTCAGTTAAGAAAATTAATGTTCATTTCAAAAGATGAATTTTTATCTAAAGCGGAACCAACAAAATTTGTAACAAAACAGTTGAAGTGGAATCTGGAATCGTAAAATTTCAGTAAAAAAAAAATTATTTTAAGCCGAAGCAAAACTAAGTTTTAACTCAATATTTTCCGGAATTAATTTTTTAGAACATTCTAGAAACGGAAATAATGTTCTAGAAATTTCTGGACTTTTTTGTCATAAAATTTTATTAAATGTTCCGGGATTGTGTTATTTTCCAGAAATACTGTAATTATACTATTTACAATAATTGTGCGTACCTTTTAAAGATTTATATTATTTTCTTGAATGTTTTGAAATTCTCTGGCAAAGAATATTCTATAATTTTTTAAGAATCTACAATCCTTATGACCAAAACGTGTAGTTTTTGGCTGCAAATAAAATAAATTTGAGAAAATTGAATAGTTAAATTCAGTTAAAAAAATTAGTGTTCATTTCAAAAGATGAATTTTTATCTAAAACTGAAAGAATATTGAACTGGAATAGTTACATGTTCAGTTTATAACAATTAAGTTTTAACCAACAAAAATTTTTGAAAAAAATTGTTTAAAGTTTCGACTGGAATAGTAAAATTTTTAGTACAAAAATTAATTATCAGCCAAAAGAAAACTAATTTTCAATCAATTACTTTCCGAAAATTATTTTTTAGAATATTCTATAAAAGGAAGGAAACTTCTAGAAATTTCTGGACTTTTTTGTTCGGAAATGTTATTAAATGTTCCGGGATTGTGTTATTTTCTAGAAATACTGTAATTAGACTATTTACAATAATGTTGCGTACCTTTTAATAAAGCCTTCTATGATTTTCTTGCAAGTTTTAACATTTTCTGGAAAAGAATATTCTATAATTATTTAAGAATTTAGAATCCTTATGACCAAAACGTGTAGTTTTTAGCTGCAGTTAAAATAAATTTGAAAAAAATTGAATAGTTAAATTTAGTTTAAAAAATTAATGTTCATTTCAAAAGATGAATTTTTATCTGAAACTGAAAGAACATCCAACTGGAATAGTTCATTTTCAGTTAAAAAAAAAATAATTTGCAACCAAAACAAATTTCTGAAGAAAATAGTTTAAAGTTTTGATTGTAATCGTTAAATGTTCAGGTAAATAATTTTTTTCAGCTGAAGGAACACTTATTTTAAATCAATTATTTTCCGGAAATTATATTTTAGAATATTTTATGAAGGAAAGAAAGTTCTAGAAATTTTTAGCCTTTTTGTTCTGAAATGTTATAAAATGTCCCGAGATAGTATTATTGCCTAGAAATACTGTAATTATACTATTTACAATAATGCTGCGTACCTTTTAAAGCCTTCTATGATTTTCTGGAATGGTTTGCAATTTTCTATAAAAGAAGATTCCATAATTTTTTAAGAATCTAAAATCCTTATGGCTGAAACGTGTAGTTCTGGCTGGAGTTAAAATAAATTTGAAAAAAATTAATGTTCATTTCAAAAGATGGAGTTTTATCCGGAACTGAAGGAATATTCAACTGGAATAGTAAAATCTTCAGTTTATAAAAATTAAGTTGTAACCAAGAAAAATTGTTGAAAAAAAATCGTTTAAAGTTTCGACTGGAACAGTAAAATTTTTAGTAAAAAAAATAAATTTACAACCAAAACCAAATTCTGAACAAAATAGTTTAAAGTTTCGACTGGAATAGTAACATTTTTAGTAAAAACAAATAATTTCCAGCCAAAAGAAAACTAATTTTCAATCAAATAGCTCATTGTTCAACCAAAGTGTTGAATTTTAATTAAAATTATGAATCTTTATCAAAAAAAAAAACAAATTTTTAACGAAAGAGTTTAAAGGCTTTTCCCACATGTTTTGAACAATCTTAAACTCAGAAAGAGTTTTCAGACAGAGAATAGAATAGAATATTGAATTTTCAAACCTAAATATGAGTTTTTTCTCAAAAAGAACAAAACTTTTTCGACAAAATAACATTCATTTTTAACCAGATACTCGAAATTTAAACTAAAAATAGAAGAAATAAATTGTTAGTTGAATAAAATTAATTTTAAACAAACAAAAAAAACCCAGTTTTAAGGATGATAGTTAAATAGAGTAATATAAAGCTACTTTTACAAATAAATAATTGTTATTTAATTTTACATTGTAAAAAATCAAGCTCTCGGAAAAATTCCCAAACTTTAAAAAAAAATTCATCATAATTCCATATTTTCCAGATGTTCCAGGTACCATAGACACCATATTTTTATTCCTTTAATGGTAATTAAAAATTATTTTATGAAGATTTTAATAAAATAATATACCAATTAAATAAAAAATATTAATATAAATAGAGAAATAAAATAACAAATGAATACAAATATATATAAATTAAATATGAAATAAATAAAAATATTAAAATTAATTAAAGTTGTCTGAAAAAATGAGGAGAAGGAAAATATTAATTCACTTTTATATATAATATGTATATATTTATAATCGCATTCATCATAAAAGTACAATAATAGCATTATATCAAATCACGAGGAGAAGTTCAATATTCACATAGTTAGGTGTGGATGGTTCCTTTCAAGAATATCGATTTGCAGATCTTTTTCAATATTTTTTCCCATACATATTTATCTTTTTTTTGGTTCGTCTTTTTCTGTTCGACGATCTATCTTTTTACGAAAAGGATAAGCATAACGCGAAAAATGTTGTATTAAACAAAAAGTAGACAACCAAATTATAATAATAAACAATTAAAAAAACTACTCTCTCGTACTCGGTCGCAAAAGATAAAATACGAGGAAAGTTTCACGCTAATTCGGAACGATTAAAGAAAGAAAAAGTCAAGGATTCTAAAGAATTCGATACTTATTTAAAAAAAAAAATAAAATATCCTCCGACTTGTTTGCCTTGCCTTTCTTCAAGAAGTTTCTTTTTGCTCGACATTCCCTCTTATTCTAAGCTTATTCTCTCAGCATCGTCGCGTTCATTCATACAAATATACAAGGACGATTGCTGTTTCGATCACTGCGATGAAGGTCGAGGATCGTTCTTTCCATTCACACTCATTTTAGAAAATCTTTCTCGAGAGTTTCCTTCTTTTCCGGGGGGGAGACAAAGGGAGAGAAATACTTCCCCAATTCTAATATTTTCCTAGGGGAGGGTCTTCGACAGAATAAAAGGCGTTGGAAGGACGGGGAAGGGGAAATGAGGGCCAAAAGGTGTCACTAATCAGGCACTTAACACCGTCTTTCACCCTCTTCGCACGCTTTTCTGCCTTTTTTTCTTCCTCGGAAGATTCTTCTTTGATCGACTATTTTGATCTATTTTTCTGATCGATTATTCTCTCGAACTGAAATCGCGCTCTGCATCATCGAAATTATCTAGTTGTAAAATCCGGACAGATGACACTGACCGAAGAATTCCTACTTACAGTCTGCGCTTCGTGCGAGCTTTTTCCACTTTTTTCCAACTCTCTGCACTTTTCTCTCGCTCGAACGCAGCGCAGTAAACATTTAATTATTTACAGACACGCTCTCACTCACGCATCCACTTCTGTACAAGGTTGACGCAATTAAGGACCGCTTCCCAGTGGCACATTATTTGGCGACATCTTGACGACATCGTTGCGACATCTTTACGACAACTTTACGATAGCCTATGTCCATGTCGTTAAGGTGTCTTTACGATATCGTAAAAACGTCTTATGATCTGACAAATGACGTTACAATATCGTAAAGACATTGTAACGACACGGACATAGGATGTCGTAAAATTGTCGTAAAGACATCGTAACGATGTCGTAAAGACGTCGCCAAATTGTGTGCCCACTGGGTTTCTTGTTTTTGCTGTTTTGTGTTTTTGTTCTTTTTTTCGGATTTTTTCCCTTGGGAGGAAAAGGAAAACGTTCACTCGAGCTGGAAGAAGGTTGGCGATTTTTTGGGGATTTTCTTAAAACGAAATTCCTCCGGGTTTGTGAAGCCTTTCTTTTGCACTCAGGAATCGTCAACCTTCGCCGGACGCTCCAACGAGAGATCCTGTCATGAGCGACACCGACTTAAGAGATCTACGTCATCAGCTCGGTTGTATCGTCAGCATCCCCTTCATCCATTGGCTCAACCCTCACAGCTAGCTGTGTGTAACCCATAGACACTTCCTTTCTTCTTGACATTATCTGAAGCAAAAAGAAGAAGTGTTTCTCATTTCAGGGTTATTGTGTAGAATTTACACATTAGCCCTCAAAGTTAATACATGGTAAAAATCCCGGTAAAGTGCATCGTGGGTGTTCTAGACCCCACCGTATTTAATCATGTATTGATTAACACCTATTGAATATTTTGTCACAATAAAATTATCCGATATCGTTTAAGGTATCTTTTATAATGTAAAGTTGATTTTATAGTTATTTATTTACTTTAAGTTTGTTAAACAAATTATTTAAAAAATGGGTTTTTTATTTAGAAATTCAGAACTCGCGCATTTTTAATTATTTTAACCTGAAAATTTAGGACTATACTTTTGAAATAGTGTACTTTCATTAAAAAAATATTGCAACATGGGTGCTTTCAAAAAAGATATGTATTTGCACCCCACTATTTTTGTATCTCCAATTTCAGCAGCTGCTGCTAGCACGGACTGACGCTTGTTGCAGTATGCTTAATGACTTTACTTACAGTTAGTGTCTCCAACTAAGGCTAGATAGCGACACTTACTCAATTTTTACGAATTAAGTATGGTTTATAAGAGTTTGAAAACTTCTTGGGTTGTCAAACACATACAATGTACTTTAAGGGTTTAAATTTAGAAGTTTACACATGTTTCTTCTTCGAGTCTGAGACTGGAAAAATTATGGATTTTTAAAACAAACAAAAAATATTATTGAAGAAGAATAATCAGATAATAATCATTGCAAAATCTTAAAAGTTTTTGCAATTTTTTCTTATTATTGTATAAATGCATTAGTAGAGTTCTTAAATTCCCGAGAATTTAAGTTCAGGTTATATAACCGAGAATATGACAGAATCTAGGATAATTTAAAATAATTTAAGAATTTATGATTTTTAACAATATTTTTATTGTTCAGGTTATATCAACGGTTGAATATAATTTTTTTCTACCTCAGACATATTCAGGAATGTAAAATATGCAAAGCAGTAGCTCATTAATTTTTTAACACTGTTAGACTGAAACTCTATAATAAATACCCCAAAGTAGAATAAGAAGACCTCATTCCCGGAAAACTTATATGCGTGACGTTTTAAAAATTCTCTGATTTTTCTTTGACTAATTTTTCATTTCAAATCATTAATATTCAAATACCAGAATTTTTATCTTATGATATTTTTAACATAGAATATTTTATAAGCGGAATAAAACAGTGTTTCATATACAAATTAAAAATTTTCAAATGTATTAATTTCTTTAAAATAAAATATATGTTTTCTACTTTAAAAGATAACTCTTTAACAAAATAATGGAATTTTCTTCAAAATAATTGAATTTTTAACATATTAGTTGAATATTCAACCTAAAAAGACAAATTCCCAACGAAAAAGTGTCATAGTTTATATTTTAATAAAAAACGAAATCAATTTATACAACAAAAGAAAAGAACTTTAAACCCAAAAAGACGAAATTCCAACAAATAAAGATTTTTCACTCAAAAAATAAATCAAAGTTCATCTAAATTATTGAACCTTCAAACCAGAAGACAAATTTTCTTTACTCTAATTCAATTTCCAAACAAAAAATATGACTGTTCAACAAAAAATTAATTTTCCACGAAACTGATGCATTTTTACGCAAACAAAGGAAGTTTCAAAATAAAAAATTATTTTCTTACAAAAAAGCCGCGAATTTTTAACTAAAAAATGTAAATCTTAAAAAAATGGAAAAGTTACATTTTCTGTTAAAAAATTAATTCTAAAAAAAAAGCATTTTCCAATAAACAGTTAAATTTTCAACCAGACATAAGCCTTCAAAATAACAAAATTCACAATGCAGTTTAACTTTTACCCAAGTAGTTGAATTTTTAATTAAAAAAGAATAATTTTCAACAAGATAATTCAATTTTTAACCGATTATTTAAATTTTCAACTTAAGATATAAATCTTTAACAAAAAAAGTGATTTCTTGACAAAGCGATTCAACCAAATGTTTAAAACAAATTAGTTGAATTATCAAGCAAAGAAGAACGAGTTTGAATCAAAAAGTTGCATTTTCATACAAAAAATGATATTTCTTCCATAACAGATAAAGTTTTCAATCAAAAAGATAAATTTTCAAAAAAATAGTTGAATTTTCTGCTGAAAAAGATTTGAGTCGAGATTTCACGATCAAAATATGAATTTTTTAAGAAGAAATAATTTTCTACCAAAAAAATTACATTTTCAATCTAAAAAGAGGAATTTTTTTAACAAAAAGGATGAAAATTTAAAAAATAGTTCAATTTTCTAATAAATAGTTGCATTTTTATCCAAAAAAGATCATTTTTGTACTAAAACAGATGAATTTGCATCAAAAAACAAATTATTTTTATAAGTGGAACTTTCATCCAGGTAATAATTCAGTTCATTTTTCCACACCAAAATATAAATTTTAAACAAAAAGTAAATTTTCGACGAAATAGTTAAGTTTTCAAGAAAATAGTATAATAGCTTAATATCTAACCAAACAGTTGCATTTTTATAAAAAAAATTAATTTCTGCTAAAGTAGGTAAACTTTAAAATAAAAAAGACAAACTTTTAAAAAATGAGTTAAATTTTCAACCGAAAAGTTAACGAAAAAATGCAATTTTCTATTAATTAAAATAAATTCTAAAATTCTTATAAATTCCCAGAGAACTTATTTCTCGGTTATATTCTCGGCTATATTCTCGATAATATTCTCATTCTCGTTACCGTTCTCAAAGTAATATAACCGGCTCAGAACTCTATACATGACCACCAAGATTTCAAGAGGTCTCTTGAAACGTTGCAAAATCTATTAAATATTTCTAAAAGTTTAGAAGTCTTTTAATTCATTGTAATATTTGTGAAATCTTCTAAATAATTGTAAAATATTTTGAATTCTATGACTTTTTGTAATATTTCTGCAACACTTTTGAAGTCTGAAAAATTTTTTTGCAATGTTTTTAAATTTTAATCTTTGAACTCTGACAAATCTTTAAAATCTTTGAAATATTCGAAATATTTTATGTAATCTTTCCAAAATATTTGAAATCTTCCAAGAACTGTGCGTAGTTTCTTTAAATCTTCTGAAGATTTGTTTAATTGTTTGTAATGTCTTTGAATCTTTAAATTCTTTAGTGAAAACTTTTAAATCTTTGTGAAATCTTCAAAATATTTTTGAAATCATTGGAAAATCTTAAAAGTGGTTGATGAAACTTTGCAATTTTTACGAAATCTTTCAAACTCTTTGAAATCTTTGACATTTTTGTGAAATATTAGAAAAAAGGTTAATTGTTTAAAAAGTTTTAAGACCTATGATATCTTTGTGAAACCTTTGTTAAATCATTTTGAAATCATTAAAAGTTTCGTGAAATCTTTAGACATCATTTAATTCTTTAAAAGCTTGGAAAAATCTTCTTAAAAAATTGTAAAATCTTTGAAATTTTCTGAAATATTTTGAATTCTATGACTTTTTGTGATATTTTTGCAACGTTTTTATCTGGAATTTTTTTTTCAATGATTTTTAATTTAAATCTTTGAACTCTGTTAATTCTTTAAAATCCTTGAAAGCTTCGAAATCTTTTGTAAAACGTTTTCGAAATGTTGGAAATTTTAAAAAAAAATGTGAGCAGTTTCTTTAAATCTCGTGAAGATTTGTTTTATTGTTTAAAATGTTTTTGAATCTTTAAAATTTTTGAAATCCTTATTAAATCTTCAAAATATTTTTTAAATCTTTCAGAAATCTTCAAAAACACTGTTAAAGCTTTGAAATTTTTACGAAAGCTTGAAAAAATCTTCAAAATCGGTGTTAAAGCTTTGACATTCTTACAAAATCTTTAAAAAATCTTTAAATTCTTTGACATTTTTGTGAAATATTAAAAAAAATTTTTTTTGTAAAACTCATTTAAGTTTTTTTAAGTCGTTTGCAATCTTCTGAAATGTTTTGAATTCTATAACTTTTTGTGAAATTTCTGCGAAATCTTTGAAGTCTGAAATTGTTGTGAAATCTTTTGAAATCTTCTAAAATTTTTTGCTTATTATTGCGAAAGTGCATTACCACCAAAATTTTCAAGGATATCTGGAGTCCTTTGTGAAATATATAAAAAAAAATTCTAAAAATTCTACGAAATCATTAAAAGTTGCATGAAATCTTTAGAAATCATTAAATTCTTTGTCAAATCTTTAAAATCTTCTGAAATATTTTGAATTCTATGTCTTTTTCTGATATTTTTGCAACATTTTATAAATCTGAAAATTGTTTTTGCAATTATTTAAAATTTTAATCTTTGAACTCTTTGTCAAATCTTTAAAATCTTTGAAATATTCGAAATATTTTTTGAAAGCTTTTCCTGTTTGAAATCTTCAACAAAAATTTTGAAGTTTCTTTAAATCTTCTGAAGATTTGTTTTGATTGATTAAAATGTTTTTGAATTTTCAAACTCTTTCTGAAATCCCTATAGTCTTCAAAACCCTTGTGAAATCTTCAAAATTTTTTTGAAATCTTTGGTAAATCTAAAAAATCGTTGTTACAATTTTGAAATTTTTAAGAAATCTTTGGAAAATCTTTCAAGTCGTTTGCAATCTTTTAAAATGTTTAGAAATCTTTAAATTCTTGGATACCTTTGTGAAATAATCTAAAAATTTGTAAGTATTTTAAATCTTCTAAAATGTTTTTACCAAGATCTTAAATTTAAATCTTTGAACTCTTTGTGAAATATTTAAGATCTTTGAAATCTTCGAAATAATTTGTGAAAATTTTTGAAATGTTTGAAATCTTCAAAAGTAGTTTTGAAG
Organism: Belonocnema kinseyi; assembly: GCF_010883055.1. Taxonomy (NCBI): domain Eukaryota; kingdom Metazoa; phylum Arthropoda; class Insecta; order Hymenoptera; family Cynipidae; genus Belonocnema; species Belonocnema kinseyi. Next base: position 42,395,833 of record NC_046666.1, on the reverse strand, counting down.
TTTCTTTAAATCTTCTGAAGATATGTTTAATTTTTTAAAAGGTTTTTGAATCTTTAAACTCTTTGTGCATTTTTCAAAATCTTTGAAATCCTTGTGAAATCTTCGAAATCTGTTTCAAATTTTTGGAAAATCTTATAAATCTTAGTTAAAGATTTGAAATTTTCACTAAATCTTTGAAAAATCTTTGAAAAATGTTTGAATTATTTTAGAAATCTTGGCAAAATTTTTTGAAATCTTCTGAAATTTAGTTTAATTGTTTGAAATCTTTTTGAATTCTTTGTGAAATCTTGGCAAAATTTTTGAAGTCTGGAATTTTGCGAAATCCTCTGAAATTTTTTTAATTGTTTGAAATATTTTTGAATCTTTGAACTCTTTGGGAAATCTTCGTCAAATGTTGGAAGTATTTAAAAAGTATCTTAAAGCTTTGAAATTTTCGCGAAATTTTTAAGGTCTATGAAATTTTTATTTCTTTGAAATATTTGCGAAACCTTTGACATTTTTTTTAATTCTTTTGAAATCTTCTGGATTTAAAAAATTTTTTTAACTCTTAGTAAAATCTTTGAATATTATGTTAAAGCTTTGAAATGTTTGCAAAATTTTTGTACTCTTTGAAATCTTATGAAATATTTTTTTATTTTTCAATCTATGATGAAACTTTTGTGGAATTTGCAAAATATTTGAAATTGTTCGAACATCTTCTGAAATGTTTTGATATATTATGAAATCTTCGAACTCTTTGAGAAGATTTTTAAATTCTTAGAAATCTTTAAGATTTTTGTTAAAGCTTTGAAAGTTTTTCTGAAGCTTTACCAAATCTTTGAAGTCTTCGAAATTTTGTGAAATCTTTTAAAATCTTCTGAAATCATACTTTATTTTCATTTTATATTATTTTGAAAAATCATAAGCCCTACAGTCAATGATTACAATAAAGATTATCACATAGTAAGTAATATTGCAAATAGATGGACCAATAACAGGACTACCTTTTATAATTGCTGAGATAATTCTTAAATTGTATATTTTGAGACCGGCGAATTATATAATAGGTAATCAAAAATAAAAACGACAATTTTTCTATTAAAAAATGCGAAAATATAATTTTTTAATACAGAGTAGTTATGATACTTTTTATTGCATAGTAGCATTAACGTAGCCGCTTACAATTTTTATAAATGTCAAAAGAGAATCATTAAATAAGTAGTGTGTCAAGTTTTTCAATTTTCCCGGTTAACTAAAAGTACAACAGAGCAAAAAATTACAAAATAAATAAATTTTGAAATAAAAATCTAAATTTTCAAAGTTGAACATTCATAAATTTATTTGAACTATTCCAATTCTGGAACAGTGGAATTTTAAATTAAACAGATGCATTTGAAATTAAAATGATGCATATTTAACTGAAATAGTTGAACTTTTAACTAAAAAGATGAATTTTCAAACAATAAGATTAATTTTCAAACAAACAAAAATTAATTTTCCACAAAAAATATAATTTTTCAACAAAAAACGTGAATTTTAACGAAATAGTTGCATTTTCAATTGAAGGACACAAATTTTCAACCAAATTGTTAAATTTTTTATTTAGAAAAAAAAATAATGTTCAACAGAACTGAAATGATGAATCCTCAACTGGAATAATTAAATTTAAAAAATAATAATTTCAACTTTAAACAATAAATGCTTATCTGAAATAGTTGAATTTTCAACAAAAAAATAATTTTTTTTAAAAAAGTTAAATTGTCATCTTTTGTCATCTTTTAAACTATCTAATTTTAATTTCTGGTAAAAATGCGTTTTCATTTAAAGAAAAAAAAACAATTTTTCAACCAATAGCATTAATTTTCTAGAAAAAGACGAATTTTCCACAAATTACATGAATTAAAAAAAATAGTTCAATTTTTTTAATACACAGTATCAACTTTGAAGTAAATACCAGAATTTTCATCCAAAAAATACGCAATTTCAAACAAAGATGAAATAATTGAATTTTAATTAAAAAATCTAAATCTTAACCAAAAAATCAAATTTAAAAAAAATAGTTAAATTTTCGGTAAAAAAGCTTTTCATCCAATAGATCATTTTTTAGAAATAAAAAAAAGAATTATTAATTAAAGTTACGTATCTTCAATAAAAAAATTAATATAACATAAAAAGTAGTTACATTTTTAAAGGAAAAGCTGAACTTTCAATTAAAATTATGAATCCTTGTTCAAACAAAAACGACGCATTTTCAACTAAAAAAGATAATTTTTTATCCATAAATTGGATGATTAACTTTACTGTCAAAAAATTAATGCTCAATCAAAAATATGAATTCTTAAATCAAATTATCTAATATTCAACTGGAATAGTATTTTCATTTTTCGTTAAAAAAATTTATTTTCAATCAAAAAAGAAACATATTTTCAATAAAAAAGTGTAATTTTTTGTAAAAAAAATGCATTTTCATAAAAAAAAACTTTTCAACTAATAGTATTAATTTTCTACAAAAAGACAAATTTTCTACAAATTACAGGAATTTTCAAAAAAATAGTTTTATTTTTTAAACGAACAGTATCAATTTTTAATCAAATAGCTGAATTTTCATCCCAAAAATGTGCAATTTCAAATAAGGATGGAATAATTGAATTTCACGTCAAAAATTTAATTCTTAACCGAAAAAAATCGGATTAAAAAAAATAGTTAAATTTTCAGTAAAAAAAAAACTTTTCATAAAAAAAAAACAAGTTTTCAATTAAATAGCTCATTTATTAAAAAAAAAATTATTAATTAAAATTATGTATCTACAATAAAAAAATTAATTTTCAACAAAACAGATTATTTTCAACCAAATAAATCAATTTCTAACCTAGAATAAGAATTTTAAACCAAAATGTTGAATATTTATCTAGAATACTTGAATTTTCAACCAAGAAGGAGAACTTTTAAACAATGAAATGAACTTACAAAAAAACTTATTTTCTAACAAAGAAGTCGGTTTTCTACAAAAAAAAATCGTTTTTCTAAAAAACAAAATGCGTGAATTTTCAATTAAATAAGTAAATTTTTAATTTAAAAAGATAAATTTACTTCCAAAATGTTAAATTTTGAACTAGAAGAGGTCAATTTTCAAACAAATTGGAACGATTACATTTTAAGTTGAAAAAAATAACTTTCAACGAAACTGATGAATTTTCTACGTAAAATGATTAACCTTTAACTGGAAAAGTTAAATTTTATACCTACCGAACAGATGAATTTTCAACCAATAAGAACTATTAAAAAGAAATACGAATTTTCCGCAAATTAAATTAATTAAAAACAAAATAGTTTAATTTTTAAATAAGCGAATATCAATTTTCAACCAAATAATGGAATTGCATCCAAAAAATATGTAATTCCAATAAAAAATATAATAGTTCAATTTTCCGTTACAAATTTCATTTTTAACCAAAAAAAATCGTATGTTCAGAAAAATAGAGAAATTTTCTACTGGAATAGTTAGATTTTTGGTTTAAAAATTTATCTTCGACAAAGTAGTTACATTTTCAAACAAAAAGCTGAAATTTAAATTAAAATTAAGAATCATTGTTCAAATAAAAAAGACGTATTTTCAATTAAAATAATAATTTTTTAACCATAAATTGAATCATTAACTTCAGTGTCAAAAAATGAATGCTCAAACAAAAAAATAAATTCTTAACTTAAATTATCTAATATTCAACTGGAACAGTATTTTCATTTTTAGTTCAAGAAAAAATTTATTTTCAATCAAAAAAGAAACATATTTTAAATAAAAAGTATAATTTTTTGTAAGAAAATGCATTTTTATTTTAAAAAAGTCAAACTAATAGTATTAATTTTCTACAAAAAGACGAATTTTCTACAAATTACATGAATTTTCAAAAAAATAGTTTTATTTATTAAACGAATAGTATCAATTTTTGAACCAAATAGTGGAATTTTCATCCAAAAAATATGAAATTTCAATAAAAAAAAAAGAACAGTTGAATTTTCCGTTAAAATTTAATTCTTAAACAAAAAAAAAACGTTTCATCAAAATAGTTAAATTTTAAATTAGAATAGTTAGATTTTTAGTTTACAAATTTATTTTCAACAAAGTAGTTACATTTTTAAACAAAAAGCTGAATTTTCAATTAAAATTATGAATCTTTCAACAACAAAAATTAATTTTTAACAAAAGAGTTAAGCTTTTACAGCAATTGCAAGTGAAATTATTATTTTTAAACTAAAATCCCTGCCCTAAAATAAAAGCTTTAATTATTTTAACCCATATTCCCTGCAACTGTAGATAAAGTACAAGTCACTCTTGCAAATTGACCAAAATTATTGAAATAATAAAAACTTGAATTTTGCTACGAACCCGTAAATTCCCGGATTTTAATTAAATTCACGGTCATTTCCCGGTTTTCAAGAAATCTCTTTTGACATTTTTTAAATCGCAGTCACATATTTTTCATATTGTAGATACCATACAATGGAAGCACATTCAAGCTTCAATCGGAACAATGCACTGAGATTTCATTAAAAATATTATGTACTTGAAGTTCTGAACTTTCAAATGAACGAAATATTTTTTGCCATTTCTATTTTACCCATAGATATTATTCCAACTGCAGTTTAAATTAAGCATTATAAATCTTTTTCAATAATAATTTATTTACAAAATAAATTAATAAAAATTTAACCCCTAAAGTGCATTGCGGGTATTTGACACCCCAAGCAATTTTCAAACTTTTATAAACCACACTTAATTCGAAAAAATTGAGAAATTGTCGCCATCTAGCTTTAATTGGAGACACTAACTGTAAGTTAAGTCGTTTAGCTGCTGAAAGTGGAGGTAAAAAAATCGTGGGTTTGTAACACCCAATGTGTACTTAGTAAATGAAAAAGTAATTTTGAAGCAAGTCTTTTTTTTAATTTGATTGATTTTTCTTTACTTTCTAACGTAAGTATACCATATGAAGTGAAATAATTTTTTTCGATCATTTCATACTTTTTTCTCTGTAGATGGCTTATAACTTACAGGAGCGCTATATATGTCTCTTTTTTCAATTTCTTGCATTTTTTTAGTATTATATGACAAAGTTCTTCAATTTTTATAATAATAAATCGATTCAAAAACAAAAAATCTTATTTATCATTTGAACATAAAATTGACTTTTCAACTGTGCAAATAAATATCTTTTTTTCAAGCATCTGCGTTACAATATTTTTTTAATTAGAGCACGCTATTTCAAGAGTATGTTCATCAATTTTCAAGTTGAAATCATTAAAATTGCATGAGTTATGAATTTCGAAGTGAAAACCCCCATTATTTCACTTATTTTTTTTCAATAATTTTTTTAACAATCTTAAAATAAATTAATGACAATAAAATCATTTTTACCTTATAAGAGATACCTTAAAATATATCAGATAATTTTATTGTGACAAAATATTCAATAGGGGTTAAACAACACATGATTAAATACGCTGGGGTCTAGAACACCCACGATGCACTTTACCGTGATTTTTACCATGTATGCACTTTGAGTGTTAAGCACTTTTTATTGTTTGTACAGTCACGAGTAAAAAATTTCGTCCATATGAACGTTCAGAACTTCAACCACATGGAAATATTTCGAAATCTTTCTAAAATATTTAAACTGTTTGTAAAATATTTTGAATCTTTGAAATCTTTGTGATGGCCTTTGAATTCTTAAAATCTCTTGTAAACTCAAAAGTCGAGTGGTCAACTCCTTACATAAAATGAAGGTAATTACACTCTAATTTTATTTAAAAATCAAAAAATTTAAAAACGAATTCAAGTTCCAATAAAATCGAGGCTAAAATTTAAACGTATAAACCATCAAAAACGAATAATAGGAACTGAGAAGAATCAGGCATTTAATTAATCATTAATAATCCAAAGAAAATAATAGTTCATGCTTTAGATATCCGATTTTTAAATACCTGAAGAACACCGAAAACGGTCGCGAACAAAGTGATGGAGGCCACACAAATAAAAACACCGAGCGACAGGAGTGTCGTTGCAGATGCGTGCAACGGCTCCCCTTCAAAATTACCGCTTCTTTCATACTGCGCTGCCATTTCGGAATCTATCGAGGACAATTCCGTTCCCGGCACTCTCCTTTTACCAGCCGGTGAGCTGTTCCTGCAGCCGCCTAGAATCAAAACAAGAAACACGTAAAATAAAAAATAAATATTATATATAAATCAAATTACTAAACTCTATCAACTAAATAGAATAAGTTCATTTTGAGATTGTATTTTGATTATTTCAAGCATTTTCCCACTTCTTTATATTCAGGCGCGAGTGACCTGCCACCAAGCGGTGGCGTGGGTGAACTAACAATTAAAAATTTGTATTCAATCAGTTTCCGCAAAGATAAAACCATGTCTGCAGTTTAAAACAGTGTCAGAGTGGCCGTTTTAATCGAGCAAAAAATGCTCTGTTTTTTTACGGTTCGAAAAAAAAATTTTCAAGTTCATTCGAATAAAAAAATTGAGCATTTAAAGGATATAATTAAAGAACTTAAAGAGTAACTCTTTTGAATTATAAGCTTTTACAATATATGCTTAAAAATGTTAGATTATAATTTTTTATTTAAAAGATTAATAATTTACGCGTATAAAATGGAAGCTTTTAACAGTTTTTCAATGAAAAAATTTAAATTAAAATGCCATTAAACTGAAGAAATGCAAACGTTTATAAATTGAACAGTTCAAAGATTACTGGTTACAAAATATGAATCCACGTTACAATTTTCAATGCTCTAAATTTAAACTAAACATTTTCGTCTAATCGCATTAATAAGAAATTTAAAAATATAACATATCCCTTTTCCAATTGATTACGAAGTTAAAAAAAATCCATCTGAAAGCTAAAGATAATAAATTTGACCACGCCTATTCCGTAAAAATGTTAAAATAAAAAAATCGTCTCTTCCAATTAAGAAAAATATGAAAATCAAAATTTCGTCACTTCGAACTCGACAAAAAACTTGATGATAAAAAAATGCGCTGCTTCCAATTCATAAAATATTAAAACCAAAATTTCTTTTTATTAAACTCAATAAAAATGCTCTTTAAAAAATGGCCTCTTCCAATTCAGGAAAAAATAAATAGCCAAAATTTCTTCGCTTACAACTATTTTAAATTTGACGGCTAACCATATTACCCTCCTCCAATTCAGAAAAAATTAAATACTAAAATTTGCTCTCTTCCAGCTAAATTAAAATCTTAAAAATAAAAAAAAATAAAAATAAAAAAATGAATAAATTTGTGGGAAAAAGAAACAAGAGACGAACACAATTAAAAGACAAAAATTTTTCAACCAAAAAATATATCGACAAGCTTTTTATAAACTTTGGTTAGAAAATATATTAAAAGTAGAAAAAATAAATTTTTTAGAAAAAGGACACAAGATACATTTAGATTTTATTTAACAACATTTTTCGCCTATATTACATATGCATTGAATGTAAACAAATTAAATTTATGGAAAAACGACACAAGTTGCAGTAAAATGTTTAATAATAATTTTTATTTTAGTAGAATGCGCATTTTTTATGATAAAAATAACACAATAAAAATACTTTTGTTCCAATACTAATGCATATTAGAAATGGCAATATAAATTTATTAAAATGATGTACATTTTTCAGGGTGGCTAAGAATAAAATTTGCAATGAAAGGAGACCAATTTTCAACCAAATAGATGAATTTGGAACGGGAATAGTTCAATTTTAAATAACAAACAAAAATTTTCATTAAAAATTTAATCTTCAACTGAAATAGTTACATTTTTGAACTAAAAAAATTAATTTTTACTGAAAAAAAGAAGTTATCAACAAAAACTTAAATAATTAAATTTTATCTTAAAAAAATTAATTTTCAACCAAAAAAATAATACCAAAAAAGACAAATTTTCAACTGAAAAAAATAATTTTTTAACCAGAATTTGAATTTTTAACAGAGAAATGAGATTTTAATTAATAGTATAAAATATTTAACTAGTATAATAGTTTTCATCCTAAGAAAAAAACTTGTCTATCAAAAAGCTCATTTTTTAAACCAAAAAATGATTTTTTAATTGGAAGTTAAAAAATGAATTTTTCAACAAAATAGTTCAAATATCGGCAAAAAATTCCTTTTCATCCAAAGAAAAAAAGAAGTTTTCAATAAAATAGTTCATATTTCAACCAATGAAATAAATTTTGAATTTAAATTATAAATTTTCAATAATGAAAATTAATTGTAAAACAAAAAAGTTTAACTTTCAACCAACCGAAAAAAAGGATTTTTAAACAAGAAGATTAACTTGCAAAGAAAAATGTAACTTCCCATGAAAAATCTTATTTAAATAAATTATATGGATTTTCAATGAAATAGATGAATTTTCAATTAAAGAATACCAATTTTCATCCAAATTGTTGAATTTTGAAAAAGAAAAGACTAATTTTCTACAAAAATGATGAATTTGTTGCTTAAATAATTAATCTTTACCTGAAATAATTGAATTTTATACCAAAAAGATGATTTTTCAAACCAAAAGTATAATTTTCTACAAAAAAGCAAATTTTTCACAAAGTAAATAAGTTTTTAAACAACTAGTTTCATTTCTAAATAAAAAATATCAATTTTCAATCAAATAGTTGAATTTTCATGCAAAAAAAGATAAATTTTCAAACAAAAAAAAAGAGTTTGCAAAACAGAATAGTACAATTTTCCACTGGAATAGTTAAATTTTTAGTTTCAAAAATTAATTTTCAATTGAAATGAAGAATCTTCGACCGCAAAAATTAATATCTAACAAAAGAGTTTAATTTTCAACGATTTAGTTGGATTTTTTTACTAAAGAATGACGAATTCGCACCAATATTTTTTCTTTGAATTAATACTTCTACTTTATAAAATATTTGAAGTACTTTTTTATATAAAATTTGGAAGAGGGAACTTTCAAATTGCAGCAAATTCTAACTTGGAACAGGGATTCTTTTAAATTCCTTCCTTCTAAATCAGAATAATTCTTTAAATAAAATTCCTGTTCCATGTAAAAAATTCTATGTCCGAAGTGAAATTATATTTCTTCACAGAAACTCCCTGACCTGAAGTAAAAACGATAATTTTTTTTTTAAATTCCCTGTTTCAAGTAAAAATAAATTAGGAGTAAGCAAATAAAACGTGATAAATTAATTTTTTGAAAAAATGGATAAACTAATTGTTTCCGTATGTTTGAAATATCATCAATTCGATTATAAAACTTAAAGTCAGCGAAAAAAATCTCGCAAAGAAAAAAATTGCAAACGTTTTTTCTTATAACGAAATATAATAAAAATTAAAAAACTAATTATGATTTAGGTCTAATTATTAATTAGATTTAATTAGAATTATTAAAATAATGAAAACTTCAATTTTGTTCTAACCAAAAATAAATACCCGGTTTTCTAATTAAATTCCCGGTTTCCTGGTCAAGCCGCTGCCCTCTATAATACATCATTATGTAAGTTAAAAAATAATAATTTTTCACAACTACTTTTTTCGAGAATAGGAACTTAACATTAACAAATAAAGCATAAATCAAACTGAATAGACTTTTCTTCTAAAAATCTGTAAAATTGTTACGAAAAAATAAATGTAAATTTAAAATAAGTTTTGGGATGAGGATTTATTAATTTAATATTTAGACTGACCGGTTTCAGGATCGCAGACACAGCACTCGTCGTTTTCCGATTTCTTCTCATTGCCTGAGCAACACGGCACGCATTGATTGTTGAGTTTGTCTAAATGAAGCGGCAGTGTACAGCCTGTGCAGCTGAATTTTCCCGGCCCGGAACAGCTGCGGCAGCTCGCTTGGCAGTTTTTGCAGAGCTGAGTTGGCGAATCATAAAATTGGGCCCCAAGACACTCCATACATAAACCTCCTTCCAGCATCGAATGCGCTGGACACGAAGTGCATTCAAGTGGTCCTTCTCCTTTAAAAATTAAACCACGAAAAACAGGAAAATTAGAATCCTATTGAAAAAAATTGATGTAACAATATACCTCATACAATATACGAGGGTAGTTCAATAAGTCCTTAGAATGACCAACAGATGGCGCGCGAATCGCTCCAAATCATCTGTTTTCAGTCAGCACCACTCCCGACTAG
>NC_046666.1:42377559-42385577 GCF_010883055.1 Belonocnema kinseyi | reverse complement strand
AGCTATCTAAGGATGGTACTATAGAACGCCACCTCAAGGTAGGCCTAGTGGCGCCATCTCTTGGTCAGGCCGGAAACTTATCAATCCACCCTCGTACTTCATTCTAAGGACTTATTGAACTACCCTCGTACCCTCAAACGGTACACTGGTGCGAATTCGCACCCGACGGTTTTTCATTTTGTTGGCATTTACGCAAACACAGCTGTTCAGTATATTAAATATTTAATATTAAGATTGAAAACAACCCAATTCGCACCAGTGTACCGTATACGTATGCTCGGCTGGAGTGTGCTGTTTGAGTGTTAATAAAAGAACAAAATTACCGGTCATTTCTCGGTACGCAAAAAATATCACGGCCAATGGAATTCAAAAATTTGGACTTTAAAGCCAAAGTTTTTTTCCATTTGAATTAATAAAACTTGAGCTGCGAATTAAAGCACTCAAAGTGAAATTCTTGAATTTTAAAGTTTTACAATCAAAGTGCTTCAATTCAAAATTTTTTTATTGAAATTCTCGATAATCAATGAAATGCAGTAAAACTTCCAAATTAGATTTTTTTAACTTTTATGAATTGTACAGTTCAAAGATTCAGATTTAGTTCCAAAAACATAAATCTACGTTATCATTTTCAATGCTCTAAATTGAAGATTAATCAATGAATTAAAAAATGTTTAAAATTGAACAATTACATTTTTTGACTAAACACTTTTTAATTGAATGTTAAATTATTTTTATTTTAAATAGTTTAAAAATCCTTAAAATGTTTCGAAGTCTTGGAAAATCTACGTGCTCTTACATTTTTTCAAATTTTAAATCATTATTGAAAACTTTTCAGAACTTCTAAATATCTTTTAAAATAATTCGCACTTTCCTCATAATAAAAAAAAAATTCTGACAGATTACAAAAACTTCCTTACTATATACAATATTCATTTTTCATAATTTTTAAAATCTTTTCAAATATTCTCTTAAAAATAATTTTTCAGAATGAAAAATCATTTTCAAATTTCCCATGGCAATGTTACAGAAATTTTGTTTATTCCTCTAATGTCTTTCACAATTCTTAAAAAGCTTCTAAATTTTTTATTTAAAATCTGCATAAATCTATATTTTGTTTTAAATTACGTTCTTATTATTTTTATATTAGTTCAAATTATAAATATATAATTTTAAAGTTATCTTAAAAATAAAAATATTTCCTAAAGCTTCATTCGGGTGTTCTCTTTTGTTTAACTAATAAGACTCCCCAATGTTAATAGTTTAATTTTTTAAATTAAAATCTGGAGATTATAAAATTTTGAACTGATTCTTAATCATCTTGTAAAATCCAATATTATTCACTTTTTACTCCTCAAAGTACAGATCAATTACAGAAATGATTAATTAATTTATATTTACCGCTGATCAATCATAAATGTTTTTTATAAAAAATCTTCGATTTCAAAAGCTTCTAATTTTTAATTGTTCAAATCTTTGAAACTACATTTTAAAACTCTTTAAATTAAAATATACGCGTAAAACATATATAATCTGAAATATAAAATTTTCAAAGTGAACGATTTTGAAATCACGCATTTTAAACTCATCGATATAATAATTGAAAAAATAACAATTTAACTAATTATTTTTTTTAAAACTGGATATAAACTATTTTTTTTTTTTAACTGGGTATATCTCGAAAATTAAAAAAAAAAAACATGCGGTATTAATTTATTTCACTGGAAATGAGAATTTTCAAACAAAAATCATCATCAAGATTCCTCATTTTCAACCATTGTTGGTTATGTTAGCGTTTTAAACCGAAAATGAGTATTTTTAAACATAAATTATTATATATCAAAGGTAACAAATTTTTCAAACATTTTTATTTTTCGGTTTTTGATTGAATTTTTACAATGTAAAAAAACTCTACAGCGTTTTACACAAAAAATTGAAATTTTAAAACTAAAATCCTTATAATTTAAACACTATTCAGAATCTATTAACAACTCTGGATTATATTTGATTGTTTTGTCGGAAACTGGTATTTTTAATTAAAAAATTTTTGTTGAAGAAAAATCCTTCGATTTTGAAGGTTCATAATTTGCCTAATGATTTTAGGTTACTTTAGCGCTTTAACCCAAAGACTGGTATTTTAAAACATAAATTATTATAGTTTAAACAAGACTTATAATCTTTTGATAATTTTGGATTATTTTTGTGTTTTCCGTCGAAAATGAGTATTTTTTATAGATAAATTAGATTTCAAATATTATTGCATTAGTCAACAATTTTAGGTTATGTTATCGCTTCGGACCAAACATTTGTAACTTAAAGCATAAATAATTATAGTTTGAACAAGATTTTCAATTTTTAAACAGTATCAGGTTATAATAACATTTTCGACAGAAAATCGTTTTTTTTAACTTTAGATTTTAAAGGTTCATACTTTTTTAAAACAAAAATAATTATATTTAAAATCTTTCAATGATTTTTTATTATGTTAGGGTTTTTCTTCAGAAAAGGGTATTTTTTAATAAAAATTATATTTCAAAGAAGATTTACTTAAGAAGATTCACTTAAAATATTTTAATTATATCACTTTAACCCTTAACGTGCATGTGGGTGACCATCACCCCAAGCAATTTTCAAAATCTTATAAGACATACTTAATTCGAAAAAATGCAGTAAATGTCACAATCTAGATTTAATTGGAGACACAAACTGTAAGAAATGTCGTTTATCATATTGCGTCAAGCGTCAGTATACTAGCAGCAAATGATGAAATTAGAGGTAAAAAAATCGTGGGGTACCAAACACCCAGTATGCACTTCGTGAGTGAAAAATTAATTTTGAAGAAATTTTTTGTTGCTGAAATTTTATTGATTTTTGTTTACTTTCTAACAAAAGTATACCATATGAAGTAAAATAATTTTTTTTCGATTATTTCATTTTTTTTCTTTGTAGATGACTTATAACTTACGGCAGCGCGTTGTGCGAGAGCAGACTGTGGATGTGTTGGATAAAATATAATTGTTAAGATACAGTTATATATGTCTCTTTTTTCAATTTCTTGTATTTTTATAGTATTAAATGTCAAAATTCCTCAAATTTTATAATAATAAATCGATTTAAAAGCAAAAATCTGATTCATCATTTTATCATAAAACTGACTTTTCAACTGTGCAAATAAATATCTTTTTTGAGAGCAACCATGTTGCAATATTTTTGTTATGAAAGGACACTATTTCAAAAGTATAGTCATAAATTTTCAGATTAGAAATAATTAAAATCGCGTGAGTTATGAATTTTTAAGTAAAAAAACCCATTTTTTCACTTCTTTTTTTAAAAATAATTTTGTTAACAAACTTAAAATAAATAAATGGCTATAAAATTAACTCTACGTTATAAAAAATATCTTAAACTATATAGAATAATCTTATTGTGACAAAATATTCAATAGGGATTAAACAATACATGATTGAATACGCTGGGGTATAAAACACCCACGATGCACTTTACCGAGATTTTTACCATTTATGCACTTTAAGGGTTGAATAATGTAATTAGGAACAATTCCATTTTAATATAATTTAATTTAAATTTAAATACCTTTGCAAGTTTTGCAGTAATGATGACACTTTTGGCAACCAAATTCCGACTTGAAAAATCCCTCGGGACACTCAGGATGACATTCACCTGCTGCCAACTGCCAACCCTTGGGGCAACTTACGCACTGATCTCTTCTTGGTCCCGAACAGGTTTTACAAGATAGGTAGCACTTGGCACATTGTCCTCTATCGCTGTAATAACTAAACAAAAAAAAAAGATTTACATTAACAAAAAAAATGTTGCTACATAGATAATTAAAAAAATATGAGGCCTCGGACTCACTTTAGAAATAAAAAATAGTGTAAATAGTGTCAAAAAGTTTGAAAAAATAGTGTCATAAAATTTATCGAGTATTATACTAGTGTGTAGTCTGAACTTCAAAGGGTATAATATAAAATCAGGGTGGCGATTCGGCGAATGATTTCAAATTCTCGGTCATTTCCCGGTCAAATTTTTCAAGTTTCCCGGTTTATTTCTAAACTTGCTTTAACACGACAAATAAAAAATTGAAAAATTAATTAAATTTGAAACAAAACTTAAATTTCCCAGTAAAAAATATAAATTTTCAAAAAAAACATGGAATAGTTCAATTTTCAGTTAAAAAACTAATTTTCAACGGACAAAAAATGGATTTTTAACGAAATAGTTAAATTTTCTACATAACTGATGAATTTATAAATTTTTACTAAAAAATATACATTTTCAACCAAACCATAAATAATTATATTTTTAGTTAAAAAAATTAATGTTTAACAAAAAGATGAATTTTCAACTAAAACTATGGAAGATTCAATTAGATGAATTTCCAACTAAAAGAACATAAAGATGAATTTCCAACTAAAAGGACGAATCTTCAATTAGTATAATTAGATTTTTGACCAAGAAGATAAATTTTCAACCACGAAGATAAATTTATAAACAAAAAAATAATTTTCAACTAAAAAAAAAAATTTCCACCTAAAAAAAAAAATTTTCAATCTAGAATGGAATAATTACATTTATAGTAAAAAAATGAATGTTCAGCTAAAGAGATTATTTTTTAACTCAAATTATGAAATATTGAACTGGAATAATAGTTGCATTTTCAGTTCAAATAAAAATTCCTTCTCAACCAAAGAAAAAACAAGTTTTCAATCAAATAGTTCATTTTTCAAGCAAAAAGTAATTTGAAAAAGTAAAAAAAAAATTTTAATTAATTTTATTTCCAATCCAAAATATGAATTTTCAACTAAAATGATCAATATTTAACTGAAATACTTCAATTTTTAACATAAAAGAAGCATGTTTAAACCATTAGATTAAATTTCAAAGAAAAGGACAATTTTCCACCAAAAAAATTTATTTTTTAACAAATATGTCGATTTTGAAAGAAATAGTTGAATTTTCAATTAAAAAAGATCAATTTTTGAATAAAAAATGTAACCGAACTGATGAATTTTCAAATAAAAAAGCGGTAAAGATAAATTTTCTACAAAAAAAAGACGAATTTTGAACAAAGTACATGCATTTTCAAAAATATAGTTTATTTTAAAAAAATATATCAATTTTCAACCAAATATGTGATTTTTCATCCAAAAAAGTTGAATTTTTAACAAGAAATATAATGGTCAAGTATTTTGTTAAAAAACGAATGGCCCACCAAAAAAATGGATTTTTAGCAAAAATAGTTATATTTTTTACAGGAATAGTTGAAATTTCATTTTTTTAAATTTTTCAACAAAGACATTTTCAATTACAATGAAGAAATATATTTTTTTAAATACTAATTTTACTCTACAAACTACTTGACTATTTTCGTATTAAAGTTCATTCTTTTCGGTTGAAAAGTTCACTATTACATTTTTCGTTGATAATTAATCTTTTTTGGTATACAGTTTTGTCATTTGGTTAAAAACTTAAATATTTTGTTGAAAATTTGTCTTTTTGACTTGAAAATTCAACAATTTAATTGAAATTTTTCGTCTTTTTGCCTAATTTTTTTTTTTATAAATCTATTTCTGTCGAAATTGACCCTTTTTTATAAAAAAATCAAACTTTCTGATGAAAGATGATCACAACAACCAAAAATTTAAGAAAAGCGTTCAACATTGAAACAAATATTTGAATTTTTAACCAAGAAGATAGTTTTTGACTATGAAGATTAATTTACTACAAAAAAGACGAATTTTCAACTAAATACATGAATTTTCCAGAAAATAATTAATTCTTCATCTTGAAAAGATAAATTTTTATCCAAATAGTTAAATTTTTAACTAAAAGAGATAAATCTTAAAGAGAAAATGTAATAGTTAAATTTTTTAAATAAATTATTAGTTCTGAACCACAAAGTTGAATTTTAACCAAATATAAAAACATAAATTTTCAACCCAAAATGTTACAGTTAAATATTTAGTTACAAAAATTAATTTTCAGCAAAGAATGAAATGAATGTTAGGCAAAATAGTTCAATTTTCAACCAAAAAGATGTAAATTCAATTTAAAAAATGAATTTTCAACAAATTAGTTGAATATTTGATAGAAAAGAGCACAGTTTAACAATACTATTAAACTTTTAAACACAATAATTAATTTTTCAACCAAATAATAGAATTTTTCACTATGCAATATGAATTCCAAAACAAAAATAAAATAGATTCATCAACCAAAAAGTTCAATTTAAACTAAAAAAGATTGAATTTCAATCAAATATTTTTAACTTTTTAACTAAAGAACATAAATTTTCGACCAAAAATGTAAAAGTTTTATATTCAGTTAAAAAAATTAATTTTCATGCAAAAGAGAAATACATTTTTAACAAAATTGTTAAATTTTTAACCAAAGAGATGTATTTTTGATAAAAAAATGAATTTTTAACAAAGCAGTTGACATGACTTTAGAACAATACTGTTCAATTTTCAACAAAATAATCAAATTTTCAACCAAATAGTATAATTTTTAAGTAAACAAGATTAATTCCAAAACAAAAATGAAATAGACTTTTCAACCAAACAGTTAAGTTTCAACTAAAAATCATACATTTGTAAATAAATAGTAGAATTTTTAACTAAAGGACAAAAATTTTCAACAAAAAATGCAAAAGTTATACATTCAGTTAAAATATTAATTTTCATGTAAATTAATCTTCATATAAAAATATTAATTTTCGTGTGTATTCCGAACTTCCAAGGGTATAGCCTGAAATAAAAAAGTTTTCAATTGAAAATTAACTTTATTTTTAAACAAAATTTCCACTTATACTACCTTACATTTTAAAAGCCATTAAAACTGAACTTACTTTTTACTAAATTAAAAAAAAAATTAATATATAAATGATCAAAATTTAGATTTATTTCACGGTCATTTCATTTTATGTTATTTCACGGTTTTTCACAGTCAATAAAATTCCCGGTCTTTTGCGGGTAACTAGTTACCCTTTTTCGCTAAGTAACGTAACTGTAACTAGTTACTCAAAATAAAATAACTTACACAACACTATTGCATATTTGTTCATAGGAAATACTTTTAAAGGTAAAAGAAGTGGATTTATTTTTTCGAATTACGCATTCTAAACTGAATGACATCATAATTGAACTAATTTATTAAAAAACAGTTGAAATCAAAGTTGGATAGATTTTTTTTAATTTGTAAAATTCCCGGCCAAAAAATAAATTCACTGTCATTTCACGGTTTTTTTAGTTAATCAAATTCCCGGTCATTTGGGGGTAACTAGTTACCTATTTTCACTCAGTAACGTAAACGTGATTAATTCCTAAAAATAAAATAACTTACGCAATACTATTGCATATTTATTCTTGGGAAATACTTTTGAAGATAAAAGAAGTGGGTTTATTTTTTCGAATTACGCATTCTAAACTGAATGATATCATAATTGAAAAAGATAATTATCAAACTAATAATTTAAAAAACTGTTGAAATCAAAGTTAAACAGATTTTTTTTAATTTGAAAAATTCCCGTTCAAAAAATAAATTCACTGTCATTTCACGGTTTTTTTTAGTCAATGAAATGCCCGGTCATTTGGGGGTAACTAGTTACCTATTTTCACTCAGTAACGTAAACGTGATTAATTCCTAAAAGTAAAATAACTTACGCAATACTATTGCATATTTATTCTTGAGAAATACTTCTGAAGGTAAAAGAAGTGGGTTTATTTTTTAGAATTACGCATTCTAAACTGAATGATACCATAATTGAAAAAGATAATAATTAAACTAATAATTTTAAAAACTGTTGAAATCAAAGTTAAACAAATTTTTTTAATTTGTAAAATTCCTGGCCAAAAAATAAAGTCACTGTCATTTGACGGCTTTTTTCAGTAAATGAAATTCCCGGTCATTTGGGGGTAACTAGTTACCTTTTTTCACTCAGTAACGTAACTGTGATTAATTCCTAAAAATAAAATAACTTACTCAACACTATTGCATATTTA
>NC_046666.1:42335877-42377459 GCF_010883055.1 Belonocnema kinseyi | reverse complement strand
TTTTTTCAGTCAATGAAATGCCCGGTCATTTGGGGGTAACTAGTTACCTTTTTTCACTCAGTAACGTAACTGTGATTAATTCCTAAAAATAAAATAACTTACCCAACACTATTGCATATTTATTCATAGGGAATACTTTTGAAGGTAAAAGAAGTGTGTTTATTTTTTCGAATGACGCATTTTAAACTAAATGACAGAATAATTGAAAAAAGATAATTTAATTAATTATTTAAAAATTGTTGAAATCAAAGTTGGACAGATTTTTTTTTAATTTGTAAAATTTCCGGTCAAAAAATAAATTCACTGTCATTTCGCGGTTTTTTTAGTTAATCAAATTCTCGGTCATTTGGGGGTAACTAGTTACCTTTCTTCACTCATTAACGTGACCGTGATTAATTCCTAAAAATAAAATAACTGACTCAACACTATTGCATATTTATTCATAGGAAATACTTTTGAAGGTAAAAGAAGAGTGAATTTATTTTTTGAATTACGCATTGTAAACTGAAAGACATCATAATTGAAAAAGATAATAAATGATCTAATTTATTAAAAAACGGTTGAAATCAAAGTTGGACAGATTTTTTATTAATTTGTAAAATTCCCGGTCAAAAAATAAATTCACTGTCCTTTCACGGTTTTTTTTTAGTCAATGAAATTCCCGGTCATTTGGGGGTAACTAGTTACCTTTTTTCACTCAGTAACCTAACAGTGATTAATTACTAAAAATAAAATAACTTACCCAACACTATTGCATATTTATTCATAGGGAATACTTTTGAAGGTAAAAGAAGTGGATTTATTCTTTCGAATGACGCATTTTAAACTGAATGACATAATAATTGAAAAAAGATAATTTAATTAATTATTTAAAAAACGGTTCAAATCAAAGTTGGACAGATTTTTTTCTACAAATTTGTAAAATTTCCGGTCAAATAGATATTTACTGCCATTTCCCTGTTTTTCTCGGCCTCATAAGTTAGCCGGTAATTTCCGGATAACTAGTGACCTATCAATTACTTACGGGTAACTAGTTACCTTTTTTCGCGAAGTCACGAAACAGTAACTAGTTAATCAAAATAAAATAACTTACCCAACAGTATTGCATATTTATTCATAGTAAATACTCTTGAAGGTAAAAGAAATGGGTATATTTTTTCGAATTACGTATTCTAAACTGAATGACATAATAAATGAAAAAGAGAATTTAACTCATTATTTTAAAAACGGTTGAAGTCAAAGTTGGATAGATTTTTTTTCTAAAAATTTGTAAAATTCCCGGTCAAAAAATAAATTCACTGTCATTTCACGGTTTTTTCACAGTCAATAAAATTCCCGGTCATTCACGGGTAACTAGTTACCTTTTTTTCGCGAAGTAACGAAACATTAACTAATTACTCAAAATAAAAAAACTTACCCAACACTATTGCATATTTATTGATAATAAATACTCTTGAAGGTAAAAGAAGAGTGGATTTATATTTTCGAATTACGCATTCTAAACTGAATGACATAATAATTGAAAAAGAAAATTTAACTAATTATTTAAAAAGCGGTTTAAATCAAAATTGCACAGTTTATTTTTCTACAAATTTGTAAAATTTCCTGTCAAAAATAATTTACTGCTATTTCCCTGTTTTTCTTGGCCTCATAAGATACCCGGTAATTTCCGGGTATCTAGTTACCTAGCAATTACTTACGGGTACCTAGTTACCTTTTTTCGCTAAGTAACGTAACTGTAACTAGTTATGCAAATGAAGGTAACCTGTCCAACACTATTAGCTATTTATTTATAGAAAATACGAGTTGAAGATAAAAGAATTGGGTTTCTAGGTTTCTAGATTGGAAATCCGAGAACTTTTTGACTCACCCTTCGGCGCAGGAAGACCGGCATTCTCCACTCTGTAACTGCAACCCTTCCTGACAAGCCGTACAATTCAATCTCGACACGCAGGTCTTGCACGTGTGAAGACAGGGTTCGCAAATTGGGCCCGACGGTTGCACAGCGGAGTAGTAACCGTCGTCACATTGGGCAACGCATTTCCTTCCCTGGAGAAGTAAGGGGCTCTGACAGGAGATACAGAAGTCCTCCGTAGGGCCGGCGCAGGTTTCACACGTAGAATGACATGGCTTGCAGTGTCCTGCCTCATAGAATTCGGAACTGTCGCATCGAGATCGAGTATCCGGGGCGCAGAATCCTTTCTTATTTAGACTCCATGCGGGAATGCAACTGAGGCAAGTGGATGAAGCACAGGTGGCACATCCTGGAGGGCAGGGAACACATTCTCGACGCTTTTTGTCTCCTCTGTAGCCAACAGGGCAGGAATTTCTACAGCGTCCTGGAACAGGAAGAGAAAATTGATTGGTATAAGTACCGGAAGTTCTGAAGGTTCAAATTAACGAAATGCTTATTTATGGTTTTTCAAAATAGCAATAGCGCTGAAATATTGATAATATTTAAATCCAAAAAAAAAAAAAACAGAATACAAAATAAGCTTCGAATGCATTATTTTAATTGTAGTTGGAATAACATTTTTTGATGAAATAAAAAAAAGGAAAAAATGTTTTGTTTATTTGAAAGTTCAGAATTTCAGGTACATGATTGGTATCAATTTTGAGTATTTATTTGGAAGATCTGGCACAGTTGTGTCCACTTTTTCTTGTGAATTTCTGAATGAATATGGAAACAAAATCAGGAGATTTTTTTTTAATATAAGTTTGCTTTTTCCGTTAGTTGTTCGTAAGTTTTGTTCGAGGGGTTCACCACTCGAATTTTGAGTGCTGATAAGATTTCGATATTTTAATGATTTACAAGGATTTCAAATATTCCAGAAAATTTCAAGAAATTTTACAAAGAATTCAGAAGATTTCGACAGATTTCACAAAGATTTTATGGGTCTTTAGGCTTTCACAAAGATTTCAGAAGATTTCTAAAGCCTTCACAAAGATTTTAATCGATTTCAGAAGATTTAAAAAATCTAACAATGATTTCACGCAGATATTAAACATTAAAAAATATTTTACAAATATTTACAAAGATTTTGCAAAACTTAATAAACATTTATAAAGTTTTCACAAAGATTTCGAATATTACTGAAGATTTTTAAGATTTCAAGTACTTCAGAAAATTAGTACAAAAATTTCACAAAAAATTCGATTACAAATATTTCACGTAGATTTCAAAAGCATTGAAATGATTTTACTATGTTTTTCACAATTATTTTAAAGATTTCAAAAAATTTTAAAGAGTTCACAAAGATTTAAAAGATTTCAAAATATTTTACAAATATTTTAAAGATTTATCAAAGATTTCGTAAAGAATTCAAATTTTTCACAAAGATTTCAAAGATTTTACAGGTATTTCACAAAGAATTTTAATATTTCACAAAGAGTTGAATTATTTTAAAACATTTTTAAAGATTTCAAAAGTTCAAATATTTCAAAAAATATCAAAAGATATCACATCAGTTTCAAAGGCTACAAAAATTTAGCAAATATTTCGCAAAAATTTCAAAGTTTTAACAAAAATCAAAAATATTCCACAAAAATTTTAAAGATTTAAAAACATTTCAAAAAACATTTTTAAAATATCAAAATATTTTACAAAAATATCCAAGCCTTCAAAGATTTCACAAAAAGTTCAAATAATTTTTTAAAAGGTTAAACATATATTTGAAAGTCTTAAAAATTTTGCAAAAATTTCAAACTTTTCGCAAATGATTGAGAAAGATTTTAAAGAATTCAAATATTTTACAAAGAGTTGCAGGAATTCCACAAATTTGAAAAGAATTCAAAAGTTAAAATATTTGAAAAATTTCAAAAGATTCCAAAATTTTCAATTTTCAGAAGATTAAAAAAGTTCCAAAAGATTTCACAAAGAGTTCAGAAATTTCACAAATATTTTAAAGGTCAAGTTTTTGAAGGGATTTTAAAGATTTCAAAATATTTAAAATACTTTTTAAAATATTCAAATTTTGCCAAATCTTTAGAGGCTTTTAAATTGATTTAAAACAGTTTTTAATTATTTGAAATGTTTTCGAATTTTTTAACTTTATGTGAAATATTTGCAAAATACCTGACGTCTTTGAAATGTTTGTAGAATCTTTTAAAATCTTATGTATAATATTGGGAATCTCTGTGAAATATTTGCAACATTTTTTAAAATCTTTGATAAATTTGTTGACGTCTTTCATATTTGTGTGAAATTATTTGAAATCTTTTTGAGAACTTTTGAAATATTCTGAAATCTTTAGAAATATTTGTAAAAGCTTTTAAAATCTTTATGATCTTTTGAAATATTCTGAAACATTTGTAAGAGCTTTACAAAAATTTGAAATTTTTGTAGCCTCCTTAAAAATTTTCTAAAATCTTTTGAACTATTTGTTCGATTTTAATAAGTCCCCTGAAATCATCAACAATCTTTTAAAGTTTTTAAATCTTTAAAAAAATTTTAATCTTCTCAAATATTGGAAATCTTGGTGAAATATACAGGAATCTTTGAAAAGATTGTGAAAGCTTTTCATATTTTTGAAATGTTTGTTAAATCTTGTGAAATATTTGTTAGATTTAAAATTCCTTTAAAATTATTTGAAATTTTTGTGAGAGCTTTAAAAACTTTCAAAAATCATTGTGAAAGCTCTAAAATTTTGTAATTCTTTTTGAATTCTTCGAGATCTTTTTAAAATCATTAGAAATCTTTAAGACATTTTTAAAAGCTTTTACATTTTTTAAATAGTTGATCAATCTTTTTAAATAATTTCAAAAAATTGTTAGATTTTTATTAAATCTTTTGAAATCGTTTAAATTTTTTGTAAATCTTTTGATCTCTTCTGAAATCTTTATAAACATTTAAGAGACCTTTCAAAGTCCTTAAAATCTTTGTAAAACCTTTAAAGGCTCTTAAATTTATTTGAAATCTTTTCAAAATTTTTCTAATTGATTCAAATGTTTTAGAATGTTTGAACTTTATCTAAAATTTTTGCAAAATATCTGAAGTTTTTGAAATATTTGTAAAATCTTTCAAAATCTATTTATAATATTGCAAATCTTTGTGAAATATTTGCAACATTTTCAAAAATCTTTGATATATTTTTCGAAGTCTTTCATATTTGTGTGAAATTATTTGAAATCTTTTTGAAAACTTTTTAAACTTCTGAAATCTTTTTGAGAACTTTGTAAACTTCTGAAATCTTTTCGAGAACTCTTGCAATTTCTGAAATCTTTAAAAATCTTTGTAAAAGCTTTTAATATTTTTGAAATTTTTTTAGACCCTTTAAAAATTTTCTAAACTCTTTTAAAATATTTGTTCGATTTTAATAAGTCCCCTGAAATCATCAAAAATCTTTGAAAGTTTTTGAATCTTTAAAACCATTAAAATCATCTCAAATATTGGAAATCTCGGTGAAATCTACAGGAATATTTGAAGCGATTGTGAAAGCTTTGAACATTTTTGAAATGTTTCTTAAATCTTTTGAAATATTTTTTAGATTTAAATAATTCCTTTGAAATCATTTGAAATTTTTGTGAGAGCTTTTGAAATCTTCAGAAATCTTTGTGAAAGCTCTAAAATTTTTTTAATCTTTTTGAAACCTTCGGGATATTTTTGCAATTATTAGAAATCTTTTAAGCCTTTGTGAAAGCTTTTACATTTTTTTAACTTGTTGTTAAATCTCTCCTGAAATGTTGTTGTTAAATCTCTTTTAAAATCTTTAGAAATATTTGTGAGAGTTTTTAAAATCCTCAAAATCTTTGTAAAATCTTTGGAATTCATCTATAAATATGCTGAAATTTGTTGAAATACTTTAAATCTCTGAAATCTTTCTAAATTCTTGAAATATTGAAATCTGATATGCAATCAAAAGTAGAAAAGATACGACATGTATGTAAAAAATATCAGGACTGATCCACCCATCGGAAACTGCAGTTAAAGTCAGTGAAAGAATATAGTTGAACATAAAATGCAGACGTTGGTTTTGCTTAACTGACTGATCGAATTCTCTTAAAATTGAAGCCCAGCTATTGCATTAAAGGTTGACGCTGTACCCATTTTATGTTTATGGCTGATCGATATTAAAAGTAAGTACCGTTCAAAACAAACACCTGGCGAACTGCAGATGTGAGATGAATCATTCAAGGATTTTTCTTGGACTTTTATCATCAGGACCATATCAATATTTTTTATTACAGAAGAGGATAAGCACTGTCAATATGAAATTCGAAAAGCTAGAGATTTAAATCAAAAGGTATTAAAGTCAGTGAATTATCTTCTCTTATTTATATCCAGACTTAAAATTTGCCCAAAAGAAGAATTTGAATATTAAATCTAAAGAATTATAAAAGATAAATTCTTACATTCAATTTCAATTTTTCAATTTAAATTTCCACATTGTCGCAAATTCGTAAATGATTTAAATTTTATCGCACTCAATTAAAATAAGCATGCCTAAATTTAAAATGATTCAATTTCGAAAATTACAATAATTTAAATGGTTAGATACTGAAAAATTGCATCTTTGCAAATTCTCTCAGTTTTTAATGCATTTGTAATCTATAAGCTTTTAAAATCTTCTAAAATCTTTACAAATATTTTCAAAAGCTTTTAAATACTTTTATATCTTGTGAAATATTTCGAAATCTTCTGAATTATTTTGAAATTTCTTGAAATATTCGAAATCTTTTGAGATCTTTCCAAAATCTTTTTAATCTTTGTGAAAGCTTTTAAAATATTCGAAAATCTTTCGAAAATTTTATAGATTTCAATAAGATCTCTTTAATAATTTGAAATCTTCTAAAGTCTTTTGAAATCTTTGTAAAAGCTTTTAAAATGATTTAAATCAGCTGAAATATTTGAAATTTTTGTGAAATCTTTTATATAATTGTGAAATATTTGAAGTCACCATGAAAGCTTTTGAAATCAGTACAATTTTGTATGTCCTTGTCAAATTTTTTCAAATCTTCGTGAAAGCTTTTGAAATCTGAAATCTTTAGAAACCGATGAAATCTTTGTGGAAGCTTTTTAACTCTTTTCAACTGATCTGAAAGCTTTGTGAAAGGTTTTGAAATCTTTTGAAAACTTTTCAGTACCTAGAACGTCTTTGTGACAAGCTTAAAAATTTTGTGAAATCTTTTAAAATATTTGTGACAGTTTTTGAAATATTTTGAAAGCGGTGCAAAATTTGATGTCTTTGTTAAATTTTTGTAATCTTCTGAAAACTTTGCAAATCTTCTAAAATACTTTGAAATATTCGTAAAAGCTTTTGAAATATTCTGAAATGTTTAGAAATTTTAAATGTCTTTGTGAAAGCTTTCAAAATAATTGAAATTTTCTTAAATCCTTGTGAAATCTTTTGAAATGTTCTGAAATGCATTAAAATCTTTCTAAAAGTTTTGAAAAACTATCAAATCTTTGATGTCTTTGTTAAATTTTTGTTTTATATTCTAAAATCTTTTTAAATTGTTCTAAAAAATTTTTTTAATTTTCCAATTCTTTATGAAATCTTTCGAAATCTTTGAAAACTTTGTAAAAGCTTTTGAAATCATTTGAAATCATCCGAAATCTTTTGTCAAATATTTGAAATCTTCAAGAAATTGGTTCTAGCCGTTGATATCTTTGTGAAAGCCTTGAAATCTTTACGAAATCTTTTTAAATTGTTCTGAAATATTTTCAAATCTTTGGAATCGTTGTAAAATCTTTCAAAGTCTTTGATGCGTTTATAAAACCCTTGAAACTGTTGAAATCTACATTAAAACTTTTCAAATCTTTTGGAATAAATCATCGCGAAATTTTTTCTAGTTTTTGACATGTATGTGAAAGACTTAAAATCCCTACAAAAACTTTTGAAATTTTCGTGAAAGCTTTTGAAATCTTCTAAGATCTTTAGAAATATCTGAAACATTTGTGAAAGCTTTTGAACTAATTTGAAATCTTCTGGAACATTTTAAAGTCTTTGAGATACCTTTGAAATCTTCGTGGAAGCTTTTGATTCTTCTGAAATCTTTGAAATCTTTGTGAAAGCATCTGAAACTTATTAAAATCATTTGAAGTCTTTTAAAGTGTTAGTGAAATATTTAAAATCTTAAGAGATTTTTTCTAGTCTTTGATATCTTTGTGAAAGCCTTGAAATCCCTACTAAATCTTTTGAAATCTTCGGAAATCTTTTTAAATCTTTGCGAAGGTTTTAAAATTGATTGAAATCTTCTGAAATCTTTTAAAATCTTCTGGAATGTTTTGAAATCCTCATGAAATATTTTTAAAACTGAAATCATTCATATCTTTGTTATATTTTTTTTAAACCTTCTAAAATCTTTTTAAATCGTTCTGCAATATTTTAAAATCTTACAATTCTTTGTTAAATCTTTCGAAAACAATGGTATTTTTGTAATACCTTTAAAACTTTTGAAATCTTTGTAAAAGCTTTTGGAATCTTTGAAATCTCTGTGAAACATTTTCAAAACTGTAAAATCTTTTTTTTTTAATTTTCTGAAATCTTTTAAAATTGTTCTGAAGTATTTTCATATCTTTCCATTCTTTGCGAAATCTTTCGAAATCACTGGTATTTTTTTCAAACTGTTAAAACTTTTGAAATCTTCGAGAAAGCTTTCAAAAGCTTCTGCAATTTTTTGAAATCTTTGAACTCTTTGTGAGAGCCTTTGGAATCTTTTAAAATCTTTGTGAGAGTCTTTGGGATCTTTTGAAATCATCTGAAATCTTTTAAAGCATTTGTGAAATATTTGAAATCTTTAAGAGATTTTTTTTTAGTCTTTTATATCTTTGTGAAAACCATGAAATCTTTACGAAATCTTTTTAAATCTTCGGAAATCTTTTGAAATCTTTGAAAAAGCTTTTAAATTGATTGAAATCATCTGAAATCCTTTAAAATCTTCTGTAACGTTTTAAAATCATCGTTAAATAATTCAAAAACTGTGAAATCTTTCATATCTTTGTTAAAGATTTCAAATCTTCTGAAATCTTTTTTAATTGTTTCTGATTTTTGGTATCTTTGTGAAATCTTTGTGAAAGCTTTTAAAAATTTGGCTGCCTGATATTTTTTGTCATCTTTTCAAATCTCCTGATATGTTTAGAAATTTTAGAAGTCTTTGTGAAAGCTTTTAAAATAATCGAAATCTTCTGAAATCCTTATTAAATCTTTTGAAATATTCTGAATTGTATTAAAATTTTTGTGAAAGTTTAAAAAAAAATGAAATCTTTTATGTCTTCGTTAGATTTCTTTTAATCTTCTAAAATCTTTTAAAATTGTTCTGAAATATTTTCATATCTTTCAATACTTTGTGAAATCTTTCGAAGTCACTGGTATTTTTGTGAAATCGTTCAAACTATTGAAATCTGCGTGAAAGCTTTCGAAATATTTTAGGATCTTTAGACATATTTGCAACATTTTCGAAAGCTTTTGAACTTATTTGAAATCTTCTGGCACCTTATAAAGTCTTTGTGTTATATTTAAAATTTTCGTGAAAGCTTTTGAGATCTTACGAAATTTTTAGAAATCTTTGAAATCTTTGAAAGCTTTTGAAATATTTTGGAATCATCTGAAACCTTTGAAGTGTTTGTGCAATATTTAAAATCATTAAGAAATTTTTTCTAGTTTTCGATATCTTGTGAACCCCTTAAAATTCTTTAAAATCTTCGGAAATTTTTTGAAATATCTGCGAAAGCTTTCAAATTGAACGAAATCTTCTGAAATCTTTTAAAAATGATTTGAAATATTTTCAAATTTTTGAAATCTTTGTGAAACCTTTCGAAGTCTTTGAATTATTTGTTGTCCCATTTAAAACTTTTGAAATCTTTATGAAAGTTTTTGAAACCTTCCGAAATCTTTCAACATTTTTGTGAAATATTTGAAATAATCGCGAAATTTTTTCTAGTTTTTGGTATCCTCAGGAAAGCTTTAAAATCTTTACGGAATTGTTTAAAATCTTCGCAAATCTTTTAAATTGATCGAAATCTTCTAGAATGTTTTGAAGTCTTCATGAAATATTTCAAAAACTGTGAAATCATTCATATCTTTATAAATTTTCTTTATCTTCTGAAATCTTTCAAAATTGTTCTGAAATATTTTCAAAACTTTGATATCTTTGCGAAATCTTTCAAAGTCTTTGATTTATTTGTAAAGCTATTAAAAACGGTTAAAATGTTTAAAAAAATTTGTGAATTTTTTGAGTTCATCGCGAAATTTTTTCTATTTTTTGGTATCTTTGTAAATTCTTTGTGAAATCTTTTAAAATTTTCTGGAATCTTTTGAGATCTTTGTGAAATCTTTGAAAGCTTTTGAAATCCTTTAAATCTGGTGTACAGTACGCTTTTGAAAATCTTTGAAATTCTTCTATTATTTTTAAATCCGTATTAAAATTTTCTGAAATCTTTGAACTATTTGTGAAATCCTTCTGAAATCTTTTGTATTCACTTGAAATCATAAAAATATTTTTAATTTGTGTAAAATCTGATAAAATCTTAGACATCTGATATAGCTTGTTTCAAATCTTTGAAATCTTTTGAAAGTTTTAAAACCTTTGGAAATGTTCAAAATTTATGAAATCTGGTGAGCAAGTCATTTTTAAATCTTTGAAAGCTTTGTATAATGTCAGAATCATTCTAAATATATCAAATTTTTTTAAATATTTTGAAACATTTAGAAATCTTTAGTAATATTTTGTAATCTGGTGTACGCTAAAAAACCAAGTGGTGAAAAAAACGAGTCGCCAGTTGATTATTACAAAGAAATGCATACTTTAAAAATATATATTAGCAGAGGCAAAAATAAAAAACTTACATAAATATTCAAAATAAAATATAAAAAATGATTAATTACATCTTGATAAATAAAAATAGAGTAAAAGATTTAAGTTATTTTTCGCATTTCACTAAATAGATGTTTTAAAGAAAGAAATTTAATTTAATTTACCGTTTTCGCGAAAAATTCAAGAGGATTTCCAGCTTTTCAAAGTCGCTAGATACCCTGATAATTATTATATCTTTAAAATAGGTGCAACTAAAAAAAATTCAGGTCTTGTAATTTCTTCCAAATATTTCCAGCAAAACCATTCGCAAAATAATGCATAAATTCAAATTTTGTTTTTTGCATTGTTAAAAGTAAATGGAAATCTATGGCGGGCTTCTCTTCAAAATATATTTTTGATTTTTATTAACAAAATTTTAGATTATCCAAATCAGAAAATTTTGGATGCTCAAAATTGGAGAAGCCCGCCATGCGGAAAGTAATGATAAACATGATATAAACAAAAAACGACAAACTGAAAACTAAGTAAAATAAACCAGGACAAATTCTGCGGAAAACGGTTTTTTAGTTCCCAGATTTACCGCCAGTGGTCACTACTGATCTTTTCTTTCTGCCAAATCTCTTGAAAAATAATGCAAAAATTGCACTTTCGTTTATTCAATATTTATTTCTACATATATTGATAAGGCGGGCTTATTTCGAAATCAAATTATATTCGAAAGTAAGCTTTTAATATGCAATCAATAAAATGGAAGTGATTATTGATCAATGTATCTCTTAGTAGATTTCTGTAAAAAAAGTTTTTTTTTCTATCCAAACACTCGAAAAAGTAATGTAAAATCTGCACTTTTGTTTATTAAATGTTGATTGATATACTTTTTTATATGGTGCGCTTCTTTCAAAATCAAATTATATTCGAAACTACACTTTTAATATAAATAAAATAGAAGTAATTATTGATCAATTTATCTCTTGGTAGATTTAGGTAAAAAGAATTTACTGTACATGATTACAAAAGTAGTGCCCAATCTGAAATGGAACCAGTCCCAAATATGCATATTCTGAGCCAGTTTCGGAATTGGAATGATAGTGAGAATAATCGTCGGATTGCAGTCGATTCGGATTGGGTTGGGCTTCAGGTGCCTCATGTCGTAAATTACACTGATTACGTGTTATGCTAGCACTTGATAAAGTAAGTACATACCATTGAGGGCGAAATATTCTGGTCGACATCCAATGCATTGATTTTCGCTGGTCCCGTTGCAAGTCTCGCAAGAGGAGTGACAAGGAGCGCAATTGTAGTCCTGAGTTTCGAAGGTGTAAAGAGGACAGGCGGCGTAACACTTGTTCTCATGCATCACCAAATGATGCTCGCAACTGGTGCAGTGATCAGGCCTATCTTGACAACTGGCACAGTTTGCCTCACATGGGACGCAAGTGTTGTTTTCGGTATCTGTTCCAAAATCAAGAAAAAGGCATTTTTATACCCTTTTTCATCTGAGATTCCCATTTTTGTCAATCTGATAAGCTCTAAGAGCAGATTCGGTTTTACTATTCTTTACAACTCGGCTGGGATTCGAGACCAGGACTGGGTTCGAATCCCAGCGGAGTTGAAAGACTTTATTTTATTGTAATTAAATTGAAAGACTTTTTTAGACTTTTTAGAATTTTAATACATATACTCGTCCATAACAGAGTTTGCGATATAAAATTATTAAAATAGTTCTTAAAAGAGTTTTTAACAGTTTTTTAAAAGAGTTCTTAAAAGTTCTTAAAAGAGGGGAAATAAGGTGATTTTTCACGAAAATAGGGGGATAAATTATTTTGAATAATAAAGTTAAGGTAGGGGGCATATTCCTAAGATTTCAAGCCGAAATATATTGGATTTTAAACAAAATAGTTGAAGTTTCAAACCAAAAAGATGAATTTTAAACCCAAGAAGTTAATTTTCAACGAAGAAAAATGAATTTTCAAACAAAAAGTTGAATTTACAATGTAAAAGTTGAACATTCAAGCAAAAGAGATGAACTTTTAATTTGAAAAATTGCATTTTTAACCTTGAGTTTTCAACCTAAAAAAATAAAATTTTAAACAAATAGTCTAATTTCAATTAAAAAAATTAAACTTGAACCAAAACCAGATGTATTTTTTACAAAGAAACGTTTTTCTGTTAAGACAGAAATTTTTTTAAATGCTGAATTTTCAAGCCGTTAAGACGAATTTCCCGCAAAATAGTTGAATTTTCAACCCCAAAATATGAATTTCCAAATAAAAAGTTAATTTTCAACAAAATAGTTTAAATTTCTATAAAATTCTGAAAGCTTTTAATATCTGTAAAATCATTAATTTTATTTAGATCTTTCTAAAATCTTCTGAAATCCTTTGAATTCATTTTCAAATATTCTCGAGTCTTTGCGAAATCTTTTTAAGTCCTTGATATCTTTGTGAAATCATTGCAATTTTTTTTATTCTGTGAAAATCTTCTAAAATATTTTGGAATGTTTTGAAATCTCTATGAGAATTTTTGAAATAATTTGAAATCAATAAAAACTTTTATCTGCTTGTTACCGTTTTTTAAATCTTCCTAAATATTTTGAAAGTGCTGTCAAATATTCGAATTGTCAACCTACAAAGATAAACTTTAAATAAAAAAGTAAAATTAAACAAAAATAAACTTCAATAAGATAGTTGAAATTTCAACAAAAAAATATTTTTCAGTCGTAAAAGAAGAAAATTCTACACAATTGTTGCATTATTTAGCCAAAAAGATTAATTTTTTGCAAAACAGTTGGATTTTCAACTCCATATGATTTTTAAACAAACAGTTAAATTTTCAACAACATACAAATGAATTTTCTGCGAAAAGAGATGAATTAAAAAAAAAGTGCTGGTTTTTAAAGCTAAAAAATATACTTTTTGTAGACAAAATTTGACTTATGAACCAAAAAAATTAATTTTCAACGAAAAAGTACTTTTTCAATGAAGAAAAATGAATTTTTAATCAAATAGTAGAATTTTGAACCAAACAGTTAAATTTACAGCCAAATAGTTTGACTTTAAAGCAAAAGAAATGAAGTTTTTAACAACAAAGTTGAATTTTTAACGAAAAAGTTGAATTTTCAATAACAACAAAATGAATTTTCCCACAAAAGAGATGAATTTGCAACAAAAGTGTTGACTTTTAAAGCTAAAAAGTATATTTTTTGTAGAAAACATTTGACTTATAAACCGAAAAGATTAATTTTCATCAAAAAAGTACTTTTTTAATGGAAAAAATTAATTTTTAACCAAATAGTAAAATTTCCAATCAAACAGTTAAATTTAAAGCTGAATAGCTTGACTTTAAAGCAAAAGAAATTAAGTTTTTAATAAGAAAGTTAAATTTTTAACCTAGTAGTTAAATTTGAATCCACAAAGATAAATTTTTCAATCAAAAAGACGAATTTTCTGCATTATAATGAAATTTTCTACCTCAAATTATGAATTTTCAACAAAAAAGTATATTTTAATTAGAGATGAATTCGTTACCAAAAATGATTAAAATTTAAAATAAAAATATGTTTAATTTAACCGAAAAAGACGGATTTTCAACAAAATAGTTCAATCTTTAATCAAAAAGATGAATTTTCAAGAAACAAAATTAATTTTGAACCCAGAAACATGAATTTCAAAAAAAAATGAATTCTCTACCAAATAGTTGAGTTGTCAAGTCATAAAGAATAAATTTTCAATCAAAAATGGAAGTTAAACATTTAGAAAAAATTTAATTGTTTATAAAAATAAAAGAATTTTTACCAGAGACCAATTCTTCACTAAAAATATATAAAATTTAAATAAAAAACAGTTAAATTCAATAAAAAAAGAAGAATGTTCAACATAATATTTGAATCGTGAACAAAAGCAAATTAATTTTTTAGCAGAAAATTGTATTTTTGACCAAAAGGACCAAACCAGATGATTTTTTTATACCAAGAAAACAAATTTGCAATTGAAAAAGATTTTTCCATTATGATAGAAAAAACATTCAGATAAAAATGGTTAAATTTTTAATTCAATGTGACAAATTTTTGACAAAATAGTTGAATTTTCAAACAAAAAAACTGAATCTTCAACCAAAAATATTAATTCATTCACAAATTAGCTCAACCTGTAACCAAAGATTTAAATTCTCAACCAAAAAAGATATTTTTAAAAGAAAATAGTTAAATTTAAAACAATTTAATTAAATTTTTAACCAAAAGAGACGAATTCTGAACGAGAAATATAAACCGATTATTTTTATTATATTTTACAATTATATTTATTTGTATAAATAATAATTTATACTGTTTTCATCAAATAAAATTAATAATAATTTAAAATACATAAAATTTAAATTTAAATAAGAAATCTTTAAATTAGAAAGCAAGAACTTTTAACTAAAAAAGATGACTTTTCTACTAAAAGATTAATTTTCAATCCAAAAAAACGAATTGTCTACCCATAAAACGTTAAATTAAAAAAAAAAACAATCTTTAATCAAGAAAGATTTTTCAGTTCTGATAGAAATACAAATTTCAATCGCGTTGTCAAATTTTCAAGCGAAGAAGACTAATTTTCTACAAAACATTGGATTTCTTTACCCAAAAATATGAATATTCAACAAAATATTTAAATTTTCAGCAAAAAAAGGATGATTTTTTAACAGAATTGTTAAATTAACAATAAAATAATAAAACTTTTAATCAAATAATAAAAATTATCATCTTAAAATATAATGACATTTCAACTAAAATAAATTAACTTTCAACAAAAAAATAGTTAGATTTTCTTCTTGGGTTTTATTAATTCAGCACCAGGGTGGTCGTTTTGATCGACCAAATAAATTTCCGGTCATTTCCCGGTTTTTTCCCGGTTCGCAAACATTTTTTACGGTCAATGAAATTTAAAAAAATGGAATACTAAAGTTAAAAAAATGTCCACTTGAGGTAATAAAAACTGAGCTGCAAATGAAAGCACTCAAAGTAGAGTTGTTAAATTTTTAACTTTTAAAATTGAAATTTAAAAGTTTTCAATTAAAAAATTTTCCATTCAAATGCTCAAAATTTACGCGTAAAAAATTAAAGGTACTAAAATTTTTCAATATAAGAAATTAGAAATCCACGTTATCATTTTCAATGCTCTACATTAAAAAATGAATCAATGAACCTTAAAATTTTCAAAATTGTATAATTTTAAGGAGTTTTAAGCTAGAAACATCAAATATTTAAAAATTAAAAAAAATTAACTGAACACTTCTTAAATTAGAAATTCAATTATTTTCGTTTTAAATGGTTTAAACATCTTTGGAAAGCTTCAAAATCTTGAGTAATCTAAAACTTGTTTTAAATTTAAAATTATTTTGGAAATTTTCCAAGAACTTCTAGATATCTGTCAAAATTAATTAAATTTTTTCTACAATTTTTAGAAAATCTGTAGAAAAATATGTAGACGTTTTTAAAAGATTCAAACTTAATGAAAAACTTGAAATGATAGCCTAACATAAAATAAAATGCAGATTTTCGCAGATTTTAAACAAAAAAAAAAATAGATTCTTTTATTTACCTGAAGATCAGAACGTTCAAATGAACGGAAAATTTTTTCCCATTTTCATTTTTTAAATCAATATTGTTTTATCTGTAATTAAAGTGATGCACTCGAAGTTTATTTTATAATCTGTTTTTTGCAATATAAATCAAATAAATATATTAGCGCTATTTCTATTTTACAAAGCCATTAATAAAAAATTCGTTCATTTGAACGTTCAGAACTTCAGGTACTTGATTCCTTTCAAGAATTATGAAAGGCTTCAAAATAATAAAACATTTTCTTAAGATTCATAAGAAAATTAAAAATTATTTTTCATTTTGAAAAATTATTTTAAGAGAATATTTAAAAAGTTTTTCAAAGATTTAAACAAAGTTTTCAAAAAAGATTCTAGAAGATTTCAAGAAAACTTTCGAAAATTTGCATGATAATTTTTAACCTTTTTACAACTCCTAAATATCTTTTAAAATTGCTCAAATTATTTTTAAAAATGTGCATTTGTAAATTATACATCAAAATTTAAAAATTTCACTCACAAATTAAGCAATTTTCAAATACAACAATTAAAATTGTAACATTCAAAGTTTAAAGGCTCTTCGAAATTTTAACGATTCCAGACTTTCTATGTCAAACAATTCAGTTAAAGATTCTTTACTTTTAAATATTTGGTTTAAATTTACCTATCTTAAACAAAAATTCAAATATTGCTAAGTATTCAATAATTAATCTTTTTTTTAATTAAAAATTTCACATTGAATGGGTTAAAAATGGAATATTTTAGACAGAAACAATATTTTAAATTTAATAAAATCCTTAATTAAGAATACATTATTATGAAGTTATTTTTAAGTTGAAAATAGTTTATAAACTTTCAGTCAGACGTTTACATTTATTTAATGACTAAGACTTTCAAATTTAAACGATTTAAGTTTTAACGTTAAAATCTGAAAATTCTGAAATTTTGAACTGATTTAAAATCGTTTTATCAAATCGTTTACAGATAAATTTAAAAAAATAAAAATTTCGAATGGAAAATGTTTAAAGTAAAACAACTTTGAATTACGCATTGTAAGCTAAATAACAGCATGATTGAAAAGCAGAACAATTCAACTAATTATTTAAAAACTGTTGAAATCAAACGTGGACAGATTTTTCTTCTATATATTTGTCAAATTCACTGTCATCTCCCAGGTTTTCCCGGTGCAGCGGCCATCCTGATCACACATTTTAATTAAAAAAAAAGGAGAAAAGGGTAAATTTTCTATGAAAAAGGGGAAAAACTGACAGTAAACAAGACAGAATTTTAACTCTTTTATTTCAAGGGGGAATTGATAAATGATTTACTTACTTTCGTAGTAGCCCTCGGGACACTGTTGCAAACAAACCGCCAAATCCGTAACTCGAAGATGAGCTGGGGCGCAGGAAAGACAGGAATCCTGCCCAGCTCCTGCGCAGGTTTCGCAGGACTCGTGACAAGGCCAGCAAACTCCACCCTGGTTTGGAAAACTCCTCGGGGGACATCGACTCATGCAAGTGCTGGAAAAACAATTTTCAAATCTTGGTGCTAATCTACTCTAGGGCGGAAAATTTTCAGGGGCGACAGAATGACTTGAAATTTTTTTAAGTATCAGAAAACTAGTCTTCTTTCATTTGTTTGTATTTTTTTCTCTAAAGTTTTAGGGCGACTAGGAAGATTAGAATTTGTTTATTATTATAGATCTGGCTTGCTTATTGTGCCCTGGATTGGAAACAGGAATGTGCGATTCTCAAAAAATTCGAATAGTTTCTCAAAAAGCGATTCACAAAATTGTAGATTTGATTTTTCCGATGATCGATTTTAAAATAACAGATTCTTTAATATAGTTTTTTCGAAAAATACTGATTTTAAAAGGACACTTTTAAATCCTGTGAAATCTTTCGAAAGCTCACAAAATCCCTGAACATTCTTTTGAATGTAAAGAAATCCCTGAAAGGCTTTGAAATTCAGTGCAAATTTCTTAAAAACCTTCAAATTCGAAGCTTGAATTTCTTTGGAATCTCTTGAAATCCTATAGAGTATGCTAAAATCCCTTGAAATTCAGGGTGACCGTTTTGATCAAAGAAAAAATTCCCGGGTTTTTCCCGGTCAATGAAACTTGAAAAATCGAATGTTACATCTAAAAATTGTTCCCATTGAAGTAATAAAAACTGAACTGTAAATGAAAGCACTCAAAGTTAAACTATTAAATTTAAAATTTTTTAAACTAAAGTTTGAAGATGAAGAATCAATCAATGAATTTAAAAATGTTCAAATTTATACCATTATAAGACATTTTAAACTCTAATTCCATCTCGGAATTGATTAAAAATTCCCTGTTTAAATAGGAAATTTTAATTCTTTTAGAAAAATCCCTTGTTTTTAACCCAGAATTTTTATTCTTTTCGAAAATTCTCCATTTCAACTAATTGCAAGAATTATAATTTTTCTGTAAAATTCCTTTTTCAAATTCATAATTTTAATTTGTTTCAAAAATATCCCGTTTAAACTTAGGATTCGAATTTATTCTTTTAAAAAATTCCCTGTTCCAGCTCGGAATTTATTTGAATTTTTAAATTCCCTGTTCCAAGAAAATTTATACTTCTTTTGGATAAATACCAATTTCAACTCAGAATTGTTAGAAATTAAAAAATTTACTTCAACTCAGAATTAAAAGTCTTTGGAAAAAGTTCCTGTCCCAATTCAGAATTTTTATTCTCTTCGAAAATTTCCAATACTTCCAGTTCCAACAATAAATTTGTAAAAAATTGAAAATTCCCTGTTCAAATTAAAAGTTGCATTATTTTTATTTGAAATAGTTTTAAAATCCTTAAATGCTTCGAAACTTTATTCGAAAATATTGAAACATTTACATGTTGTCTTACACTTTTTCAAAGTAATTTTTTGTTGTAATTCTGCCAAATTAAAGAAATTTTATTAAAATCTTCCACATTTTTTAAAACAATTTTGTCAATCTTTTTACATCTTTTTAAGCACTGCATTAAAATTAATTTATTAAAATAAACAATGATTTTCAATTTTCCTAGGATATGGTATTTCTTCTTCTGAAGCTTATCAAAATTCTTAAAAAGCTTATGAATTCTTTGTTCTAAAATCTGATCAAATCTATATTTTGTTTTATATTAGGCCTTAGGCTATTTGCACACTAATTTTGTGTAGGAATATTTGAATTTTTTTCGGTATATATAGACAATTTCTTTACATTATTTGAAAATATTTTTAATTTTTAAGTAATTTAGAATTTTTTTAAATCTTCTAAATATCTCTTCAACTTGCTCAAATTTTTTTCTAAGAATAATAGATCTTCAATTGTTATTTATACATTCAAATTAACAATTTATCTTACAAATTAAATTTGGTTAAATAGAATAATCAAAATTTTTAATTTCAAAGTTTAGTTTTGAATATTTAATTTATAGTTACTGATTTTAAACTAACAATTTAAACAAATAAAAATCTTAAATGGAAAATTTTTAAAGCGAAAGATTTTCGAATTACGCATTCTAAACTGAATGATATCATGATTGGAAACGATAAAAATTAAACTAATTATTTAAGAAATGGTCATAATCAAAGTTGGAAGAATATTTTTTCTAAAAATTTATTAAATTCCCGGTCAAAAAATAAATTCACGGTCATTTCCCGGTTTTTCCCGGTCTCATAAGATTCCCGGTTTCCCGTTCCAGCGGCCATCCTGAAATTCTTTGAAATTCTTTAAGATCATCAAAAATCCAGTGCGATAATTTAAGTTCTTTAAAAAATCTTTTAATATTCGATCTAAAAAGATCTCATTATCATTTTTTGAAGGGTTTGGAACTACTTTGGAATTTATTGAAATCCTCTTAAGACGATTAAAATATCTTGAAATTCCATGAAATTTTTGATAATCTCATTTAATTTCTTGAAATCTTACGAAATCGCTGGGAAAGGTTTTACAACAAATTTAATTCAATTTAAATATGATTTTTTACCCAAATTGTTGAATTACCCGCTCAAAAGATCAATTTTTAATAAAAAATGATTTTCTACAAAGAAAACAATGAATTTTCAATAAAATAGTCGAATTTTTAGTAAAATAGTTACATTTCGAACTGAAGAGATGAATTTTTAACTAATATTATGAATCTTCAGCCAAAAAAAAATGAATTTGAAAACAAGTTGAATCCTTAATTAACAAATATTAATTTTCAAATCTGTAGCTTTGAATCAGTTAAAATATTTACCAATTTGAATCAGTAATTGAATTCTAGCTATGAATCAGTTATTTTATTGATAAGTTAGTAAGATTGATTTATCACCAAAACAACTCATTTATATCTCGAATTCAGTCGCTAAATTATATTAGATTATTAGTCAAAAATGTAACAGATTTAAATTTGTAGACAACGAAACAGTTGCATTTTTTACTAAAAAATGTAATTTATACCAAATCAAATCAATATGAATAAATATGAATTTTTACCAAAAAAAAATAATTTTTAACCCAATAGTTGAATTTTTTCAATAAAATAGATGAATAATCAACCAAAAATAATGAATTTTCAACTCAACAGATGAGTTTTTGAAACGGATAAACTCTTAGATTTTAATCTGAAAATATAAATTTCGAAGTAAAGAGTTGAATTTTCTACCACAATAGTTGAATATTGTTCCCAAAAATACGAATTTTCTACTAATAATTGAACTTTTAACCAAATAGCACAACTGTCAACCAAGTATTCATCTTTCTACCAGGTAGTTAAAATTTACAACAATGAAAGATAAATTCTCAGCAAAAAATTTAATATACTTCAAGCAAAAAAGATTTTTTTTTTTAATTAAAAGCAGTTGTATTCAATTAAAAAATACAAATTTGCAAAAAAAAAAGTTGAATCCCCAACCTAAATAGATTAATTAAGCAGTTGCATTTTTTTAAACCAAGAGATGAATTTTTAAACCAAAAAAGAAAACTCTATACAAAACAGTTGTATTTCTAACAAAGAAATTTTTTTTTTAAATGGAATAGTTGAACTTTCAATAAAAAAGATAGATATTCAACAAAAAAATGAATTTTTTACAAAACAGTTCCACTGTCAACCAAGCGGTTGAATTTTCAACAAAATAATTAATTTTTCAACCTAAAAAGATCAATTTTGTACCAAAAATATAACAGTAGACTTTTCTATTAAACAGAATTAACTTTAAACCAAAAAAAGAAGATATTTCAACCTAAATGAAATAATTGATTTTTTAAACTGAAGACATTAACTTTTTACAAAAAATGGAATATTTACATTTCCATTTATACAAAGTAACGAACATTCCAATTAAATAGAAGAATTTTCTAGATAACAGTTAAATTTTTCACCTGAAAATAATAATTTTGAAGACAAAAGTTAATTTTTAACCTGATAATTGAATTTCCCATTAAATGGTTTAAGTTTTAGTCAACAAATAAATTTAAAAAAAATGAATTTTCAACCAAAAATGTAATTGTTGTTTTTCTACCATAAAATAATTAAATTTAAAAACATAAACAGTTGAGTTTAACCATTAAAGAAGAATTTTCAACAACAGATTTGGATCGTCAACGAAAACAAAATAATTTTCAAGGAAACAGTTGCATTGTTTAAAAAAAATATAATAGTAGACTCTTCAATTAAAAATAATTAACTTTCAACCAAAAATAGGGTTTTTTTTACCAAAAAATAATTTTCCAACATATAATTCACAGCGCAGAAATAGCTCAAAATGAGAAAATTATACATATTAAAACAGAATTAGAAGTTTGCATTGAATACTCAGTAAAACATTTTTAATCTTTTTTTATTTTCTCGTTTTAATATTTAAAATGTTTCTTTTCGCAAAAATTTCAAGAAAAATTACTACTCTATGGTTATTCACGCATGCAGTTTTCAGAAAAAAAAACAGTTTTCTACTCCTGGTGCAAATCTAGAGTCTGTAAAATTTTTTCAACCAGAAATTTTCATGAATCTTGAGTGCATTTTCTGAACAATGGAATTAATCGAGAAGTGCACTCTGGAAAATAACGTCATTAGGAAATGGCATCAGGCGTGCTTTGTGAAAGTCGGCGAACTAAGAGCCAAGAAGACGTTCGCAGTTACGGTGCCAAGCTAGGTTTATAATAACTCGCGCGGGAACCTTTAGGATTTTGCCTTTTATTTTTATTATTTCCTGTATCGGTCCAGGAAGAAGCCAAAATAGTTTGGCTCCATTGGTTCCAACGATAATGTAAGAAACGAGTTCTTTCTGATCGACACGATTAACTCATGACATGGACACTCCAACCAGGGGGAGAAAAAGCATCTGCGATGTCCAGGAATATTTTCTGGGAAGCTGCTCAAGTAGCAAGAAGAATGAAAAATGCTGAAATTTTTTGTCCTGGGTCGAATCCTCTGCTTCTATTTATTATTTCTTTGAAAAGATGAGTTATGATCTACGAATTATTTTAGGGTTTATTAGTCCTTGATGTATTTCCATTCTCGAATATATATTACAAAAATAATAAAAAAAAATTGTAAATGAATCCAGATT
This sequence comes from Belonocnema kinseyi, assembly GCF_010883055.1. NCBI lineage: Eukaryota > Metazoa > Arthropoda > Insecta > Hymenoptera > Cynipidae > Belonocnema > Belonocnema kinseyi. The sequence continues at coordinate 42,354,569 of NC_046666.1, read as the reverse complement.
TTAATAAATAACTCATTTAAAACTGAAATATCAATTGTTTAATTCAGTTTCGTGAAAGTAAAATTTTTCAATTTGGTCAAAAGTGCTCAAAAATAGTGTAGTTTTTAAACGATAACATTTTTTTAAATTGTAAATACATAGGTCGTTCAAAATACATTCTCAACGAATAAAAAAGCTCGAGAAAACATGATATATTTGCTAATAATAAATATTTATTGAATGTAAATGTAAATTTTCTAATAAGCAGACTACATTTTTTGTGAATTTATTTCGGGGTCATACAAAAAATACGTAAGACGATTTGGGTGACTGTTTTTTTTTTTTATAATTTAACAGAATAATTAAAATTTTGCAATAAAATTTTTAATAGCTGACAGTTTAATGAAGAACAGATTTTTATTTTAAATAAAAAACAGTTGAATTGGACCAAACAGAACGAATTATCAACAAAATAGTTGGATTCTCAACCAAAACATTTATTTTTAACCAAAAAGTTGCATTTTTAACAAAAACAGGACAAATTTCTATCCAAAGAGATTAATTTTCATTTAAAAATGACAAATACTCAAGAAGAGCGGAAATTTTAACCAAGAAAGATTTTTTACTCAATAAAGAAAAAAATTTAATCTAAATTGTTGCATTACGCAGCCAAAAAAAGACGAGCATTCAACAAAACAGTGAAATTTTTAACCGAAAAGATTAATTTTCTACAAAAAAAGAATTTTTGACAAATCACATAAATTTTCAACAAAATAATTGATTTTTTAAAACTGAAAAATAAACTTTTAAGGAAAAATGGAATAGTTAAATTTCCACTGAAACAAACATTTCAATTAAATAAACGAATTTTCTACATAACGGTCAAATTTTTCACCGGAAAATATGAATTTTCAAGACAACAGTTAATTTTTAACCTGATAATTGAATTTCCCATTAAATGGTTAAAGTTTTAGTTAAAAAATAAATTTTCAAAACAAAAAAAAAAGAATTTTCTACCAAAAATGTAATTGCTGTTTTTCTAATAAAAAATATTTTAATTTATGACTATAAACAGTTGAGTTTAACCAATAAGGCCGAATTTTCAAGAACAGATTTGAATCGTCAACTAAAACACATTAATTTTCTACTAAACATAAAACATCTTCAACAAAAGAATAAATTCTCATTAAAAAAAATTTAATTTCAATTAAAAACGAAACAAATTTAAAAAAAAAGAAAATCATTTTTGATAAATTAATTCAACTTTCAATCAAACAGTTAAATTTTTTACCAGATTGTTAAATTTGCAAACTGAAAATACAAAGTTTCTACAAGACAGTTAAACTTCCAACAAAAAAGTTGATTTACAATTTAAACGGATTAGTTTTCATCCAGAAAGTTATTTCTAAGAAGAAATACGAAATTCCTATGAAAAGAAATTAATTTTTGAACCAACAAAACAATTGCTTAACCAAATAGTTACTTTTTTAATTTTAAAATTCTTTACACAAGTCCAAAATGTTTATTCAAACTGCTGAATTTTCAAGCCAAAACACGAATTTTCTAATATAAAAAAATGTATTTTAAATTCCATAATAACAAATTTTTAAATTTTAAGGGTGCTACCAATTTCTGAGTCCCCAGAAACAGTTGAAAATCGTGGAAATTGCTTGAAAAAATGTAAGGTATTCCTTAAAGTTCTCTAGAAATTCGATAAAATCTCTTGAAATCGTAAAAATCAATTTAAATAGTTTGAAATCATTTAAAATTCCCTGGATCTAAGTTAAATTAAAATTATTCATTAAATTTCTATAAAAAAACAGTTTAATATGATTTTATTTTATAATTTTAAAACATAAAGTATCAAAGAATCCATAACAGAAAATTTCTGAATATTAAGAGATCTACTATTTTTTGAAAAATTTCTTGAAATCTTAAAAATCTATTAAAATAAGTCGAAATCATTTGAAATTCCATGAATTTAAAGTAAATTAAAAGTATACATTAAACGGCAAACAAAATTTAATTCATTCCCTAAGGTTTTCTAGAAGTTCATTAAAACCTCTTAAAATCCATTGAAATCAACGGAAATCGTAAAAATCTATCAAACATGTAGAAATCATTGGAAATATCATGAATATAAATTCAATAAATTTTTTTTTTAAATCCATAACAAACCTTTGCAAATCGTAGAAATTATTTAAAATTCCATGAATACAAATTAAATTCTAACTTTTCATTAAATTGCTCTAAAAAACCGTTCGAAACGGGTTAAATAATGTAAGAAACAATTAATTGTAGATAGTAAATCTTCAAAAAAATTCTTAATTTCGCAAATTAATATTTCCGTGGATAAATATTATTAGTCACATAATGTTAAATTAAAAAAATATTTGTTAAACATTGCATTAAAAATGGTTAACATTTGAAAAAACTGCATTTAGCATTGAGAATGCAGAAATTATTGAATATAAAACGAACTAGAAATGACCTAATATTGCAAAATAAAAATTATTTAATTAAAAATGACGTTGACTTGAAATTTTCTAAGCACTAAAGAAGTAAGAGAAGAAGCTTTTTTTTACACTTTGAGCAACTTTTATATTAATTAAATGGTTCATATTAATTTTTAAATAATAATGTTGCTCTTCACAAAAAGCATTTCGATGTTATTTCATTTCAAAAGTTAAATCGTTATCATCCATTTTCAAAGAAAGATAGAAATAAACGGAAACGAATGGAAAATTGAACGTGAATAAATGATTTTGCTAAATGGAAGCGAAGAGATTGAAAAGACCAAAAGAATTTGTGGGAGGACGAGGTTTTATTTGATTGAAATTTTATATGCAAATGCAAAAGATAACTGAAATGTAATCAAAAAAAGGTAAACGTACTAGAAATTCAAAAACAGGTTAAACCGAATACTTAAAAATTAAATTTAAACTTTAAAGATTTTTTTTTTAATTTTAAGTTAAATAATTAAAAAACAGAAAGAGTTAAAAACTTTTCAATGGAAAATTATTTAATTTATCTTTATTAATTTATAATTGTTTTTATTTATTTTGAAATTCGATGAAAAACATTAACATAACGAAACATTGTTCAAAATTGCAAATTTAACTTCAAGTTTAATGATTTTTGTTTTAAATAACAAATATCAGATGAAAAACGTTAACATAACCTCAAATTGTTGAAAAAAATTAATTTTTGGAACATATATATTAATATTTGCATTGAACATTTTTTAATCTTCTTTGAAATCTAGTGATTTTTCACTAAAAATATTGATTATTTTATTATATTTCTTATTTATTTATTATTTTATTATTATTATATTTAATATGATTATTTTAAACAAAAATTATTGGTTTTAAATCTAATTATTCTTGTTTAAAAATAGCAATTTAAGGTGAAAACCACCAACCTAACCTAAATCTGTTTGAAAAATGTAAATATTATAATTATTTTTATAATTATTAGAAATATAATCGTATTTAAAAAAAAGGAAAAAAGAGGGCCTTCCACGATTCGTCCTGAAACCGGGATGAGGACGAGTCGTGTATCAGCTATAATTCCTGGAATGGGGATGGGGATGTAAAATGTAATTTATAACAAAATAAAATGGCAATTATTGACATATTTTTTAAGCCAGTCAGTTTCCTTTTTCTGATTAAGAGTGGCCGTTTTAATTAAAGAAAAAAATGTCAGGTCATTTCCCACTTTTTTCCCCGTTCGCAAACATTTTTCCCGGGTAATTAAATTTAAAAAAGCGAACTCTAAAGTCAAGCATTTTCCGTTTGAAGTAATAAAAACGGAGCTGCAAATTTAAACACTCAAAGCAAAACTCTTGAATTTTAAACGATTAAAGCTGAAGTTAAACAATTTTTTTTTTTAATTAAAAATATTGTATTCAAATGTTCAATAACTTTCACGTGTAAAATGGAAGGTACTACCGCTTTTCAACTCAACATTTTAAAATTAAATGCAGTTGAAATTTCAAGTAGAATTTTTTAACTATGACAAATTATAGAGTTTAACGATTCAGTTTCAATTTCCAAAATATAAATCCAAGTTATAAATATTTAGAAACATAGAAAATTGAACGATTACATTTTTTTATAAACTGAACACTTCTTAAATTGAAAGTTATATTATTTTTATTGGGAATAGTTTTAAAATCCTTAACATGCTTCAATATTTTATTTCAAAATCTTTAAACATTTAGATGTTGTTTTACATTTTTTCAATTTTTAATTTTGTTTTTAATTTTTTGAGAACTTCTAAACATCTTTTAAAATGATTCAAACTTTTCCTAAAATTTGTTTTAAAACACCTGCTACATTAAAAAATTTCTTTAAAATCTCCCACATTCATTTTTGATAATTTTGTAATTCTTTCTAAATCTTTTTAAATGTTCTCTTAAAGTTAAATTTTCAAAATAAAAAATAATTTTCAATTTTCCTAGGAAATGTTTTTTATCCATCTGAAGCTTTTCAAAATTGTTTATAGATAATAATTCAACAATTTGACTTACGAACTAAATTTTATTAAATAGAACAAATAAAATTATAACTTTCAAAGTTTAGTTTATTTTTATTTCTGAATATTTAATTTATAATTACTGATTTTAACTGAACATTCCGATATTTCTAAATATTAAATTATTGTTCTTTCTCTTAATTCAAAAATTTCAAATTGAAAGGTTTTAAACTAATAAGACTTTCCAATCGAATTTTTTTTAATTTTAACGTTAAAATCTGGAGATTCTAAAATTATGAACGATTTCGAACCGCCTTGAAAAACCAATTATTATTAACTTTTTAAATCTTAAAGCACAATTCAATTTTTTTAATCATTAATTTATATTGACAGTGGATCAACAAGACTATTTTTTCTTAAATAAAAAATCTTGTATTTTAAACGCTTCTAATTTGTAATTGTTTAATCATTTAAAACTGCATTTTAAACTTTTTTAAGTCAAAATTTACGCTTGAAAATTAAAAATATATAATGGAAAATTTTAATTTAAAAGGTTTTCGGATTATGCATTCTAAACTGAATGATATCATAATTAAAAAAAAAAAACAACAACAACAATTTAAGTAATCATTTCGAAAAAACGGTTGAAACCAAAGTTGGACAGATTTTATTTCTAAAAATTAAAAAAATTCCCTGTCAAAAAGTAAATTCACTGTCATTTTCCGGTCTCCTAAATTCCCGATTTTTCCAGTCCAGCGTCCACCCTGGATTATCGGACTAGCAGCTTCTTTTAATTCTTAAAAATATAATCGTAACTTAAAAAAGAAGAAAGCGAGAAAATGAGCAGTCCACGTCTCATCCTGAAACCGGTCTGAGGACGAGTCGTGTATCAGTTATAATCCGTAGAACAGGGGAGTAAAATGTAAATCATAAAAAAATAAAATTCCAGTTAATAAATTATTTGCCAAGTCAGTAAGTTTTCTTTTTCTGATTGTCTGATTAGCAATTTCTTTTAATTCTTAAAAATATAATAGCGGTTGTAGGAAAAAAGGGGGAAGGGGTGATAAAATGGACAGTCCACGACTCGTCCTGAAACAGGTAAGAGAATAAGTCATGGATCGCCCAAGATTCTTAGAAAAGGAAAGTAAAGGGAGAAATGGGCAGTCCACGACTCATCCTGAAACCATTCCAAGGAAAATTCGTGTATCAGCTATAATCCCTAGAACAGGGAAGTAAAAAGTAAATCATAAGAAAATAATATTTCAGTTATTAAATTATTTGGGTTTTCTTTTTCTGATTGTCTGATTAGCAATTTCTTGCAATTCTTGAAAAATAATAACGGCTTTAAAAAAGAAAGGGGGAGAGGTAAAAAATTGGACAGTCCACGACTCGTCCTGAAACAGGTTGGAGAGTGAGTCATGGATCGCTCAAGATTCCTGGTATAGAAAAGGAAAGTAAAGGGGGAAATGGGCAGTCCACGACTCGTCCTGAAACCGTTCCGAGGACGAGTCGTGTATCAGCTATAATCCCTAGAATAGGAAAGTAAAATGTAAATAATTATAAAAATAAAAATTGCAGTTTTTGACTTACTTATCAAGCCGGTAAGTTTTGCAAGCGACGCATTGGGTAGGACCTTCTCCATAGCAGCCTTGGGCGTCGCACTGAGGATCACAGTGGTGAAGTTGGATCCTTTTGGTAGGGTCATAGGATCCGTCTAAAGGCGAGAGGTCACCCGGCAGCCGATTGGTCAAAAGCGAACCGGATGATCCATCCAAAGTAGCCACTGATGCCTCCAAGTTGGAAGCGGCGCCAACGTAAGGAGCCTGGTAGCCCTGAAAGGAGGAGGGAGCAAAGAAGTCGGGGTGGCGGAAATTGTCCACAGAAGTGAGCGGGCGATGTTGATCAAACGAAATTGGATAATGAACAGAGGAAGAAAACGCTTGAAAAGGCGTTTGTACCGGGTTATATTGGCGCGTGCGGATCCTGATGGGGTTCGTCGCGGTACCGTAAAAGATCAGCTGCCACTTCTTCAGAATTCCTGTAACATCCACGAGAAAAAAGCCGGTTACTTTTTTTAGGAGGAGCAGCCGGGAACAAGAGATTATTACTCTATGAGACGTGAGTTAGTCACTTCCAAGGTTCAAAGTGAGGGGAAAATAACTTTTTACAATGAGATCCAACGGATGCGGATGACTCAGGTGGATTACCATATAGAAAGTTATTCTGGATTACATCAAATTATGGTGGATTACTCCATGAATTTTCAACAAAAGAAAATTACTTAGGTATCTAATTTTGTTTAATTTGTAACAAAATGTATGATTTTTTAACCACATAGTTTCATTTTCAAACAGAAAAATGAATTATGAACCAATAAGATTGATTTTCCAACTTTAAATACAAATTTTCAAATATAAAATATAAATTATCAACTAGATAGTTGAATTTTTAATTAGATAAAATACATTTTTAAACAAAAGTGGAATAGTTAAATTTTCAGTAAAAAAATAATTTTTAATCAAAAGAGAAGGAATAACATTTCAACCAAAAATGACGAATTTAAAAAAAAAAGCTGAATCCTCAAGGACAAAGACCAATTTTCAACAAAAAGTTGATTTTGCAACCAAAAAGGATACTTTTGAACAATTTTTTTATTAATTTTAAAAAATTCTGATTAATTTTCAATGAAATAGTTGAAATTTTAAAATTCTTTTTTTGGCCTAAAGTCTTTTCGAACGGTTAAATCATCAATTCAATTTTTGGTTGAAGAATAACCTTGTTCGTTTCAAAATTCTGCTACTTGATTGAAAACTCATATATTTTATTAAAAATCTGACTTTTAACGTAGAAAATTAATCTTCTTGGTAGAAAATTCTTTTTTTTTTTGGTTCGAAATTCGCTTCTTTTTGTTAAAAATAATATTTTTTAACTGAAAATTTAACGATTCAAATTTTAAAAAAACGTATATTTTTGAACAAAATAGTTACATTATCAACCAAATAGATGAATTTTAACTGATATGATAAATCTTATACAAAGAAGTGACTTTTTAATAACATTGTTAAATAATATTTCAATCAAAAAAGACGAATTTTTAACAAAAAAGTTGATTTTTCAACCAAAAAGGATACTTTTGAAAATCTTTTTATTAATTTTCAACAATTTAGATTAATTTTCAACGAAATAGTTGAAATTTCCGAAATTATTTTTTTGTCTACAAGTCTTTTCGAACGGTAAAATTATCGATTTAAGTTTTGGTTGAAGAATAATCTTTTTTGTTTCAACATTCTGCTATTTGGTTAAAAACTCATGTATTTTGTTGAAAATCCGACTTTTAACGTAGAAAATTAATCTTCTTGGTAGAAAATTCTTTTTTTTTTGGTTCGAAATTCGCTTCTTTTTGTTAAAAATAATTTTTTTTAAGTGAAAATTTAACGATTGAAATTTTTAAAAAACGTATATTTTTGAACAAAATAGTTACATTATCAACCAAATAGATGAATTTTAACTGATATGATAAATCTTATACAAAAAAATGACTTTTTAATAACATTGTTAAATAATATTTCAATCAAAAAAGTCGAATTTTTAACAAAAAAGTTGATTTTTCAACCAAAAAGGATACTTTTGAACAAATTTTTATTAATTTTAAACAATTTAGATTAATTTTCAACGAAATAGTTGAAATTTCCGAAATTCCTTTTTTGTCTACAAGTCTTTTTGAACGGTAAAATTATCACTCAATTTTATAAAATATCAATTTTCAACTAGATAGTAAATTTTTTAACTAGATAAGATAAATGTTACAACAAAAATTGAGTAGTTAAATTTTCAGTGGAAAATTAATTCTCCATCAAAAGAGAACCAGTTTTCGAATAAAGAATTAAATTTTTAGCTAAAGAGATGAATTTTCAACTAAAATTATGAATCTTCAACTGTAATATTTAAAGTTTCACTTAGAAAAAAAATTTTTGAACAAAATATTTACATTATCAACCAAATGGATGAATTTTAAGTAATATGATGAATCTTATACTACGAAATGACTTTTTAATAAAATTTTTGAATAATATTTCGAACAAAAAAGACGAATTTTTAACAAAATAGTTGAATCCTCAACGAAAAAGACCAATTTTCAACAAAAAAGTTGAATTGCAACCAAAAGGGATACTTTTGAACAAATTTTTAATAATTTTAAACAGTTTAGATCAATTTTCAATGAAATAGTTGAAATTTCCAAAATTCTTTTTTTGGCTAAAAGTCTTTTCGATCGGTAAAATTATCGATTCCATTTTTGGTTGAAGAATAACCGTTTTTATTTCAAAATTCTGCTATTTGGTTGAAAATTCATGTATTATATTTGATTGAAAATCTTACTTTTAACGTAGAAAATTAATCTTCTTAATAGAAAAAATCATTTTTTTGGTTCAAACTTCGCTTATTTTTGTTAAAAAATAATTTGTTTTAACTGAGAATTTAACGATTCAAATTTTGGAAGAAAAATCATATTTTTTAGTTGAAAAATCGTTTTTTTTTTTTTTGGTTTGAAAATTCATCTCTTTTGGTATAAATTTGATATGTTATGGATAAAAATTTGTCATCCGCTTCATAAAAATTAATCGGCTTTCGTTGAAAATTTTCATGTTTTGTGGAAAACTTGTTCTTTCTTTGGTTGACAATTTTTTTTAACCTGATTATTTAACTACTCAATTTTGCGTTGAAAAACGATCCTTTTTAATTCAAAATTCAACTATTTGGTTAAAAATTTTAATTTTGAAAATTCAACTTCTTTCGTTCAAAATTTATATTTCTCGTTGTTGAAAAATAATTTATTCTATTAAAAATTTAAATATTCAATTTTTTTATGAAAAATAACCTTTTTTAATTCAAAACTCAAATATTTGCTTGAAAATTCATGGAATTTATTAAAAATCAGTTTCTTTTTTTTATAAATCTTTTGGTTGAAAATGTATCTCTTTTAGTTAAAACTCAACTTTTTGTTTAAAAGTTGAACTACTGTTTCAAAAATTAATTTTTCTTAACCTGATTATTTAACTATTCAATTTTTTGTTGTAAAACGATCCTTTTTAATTCAAAATTCAACTATTTGGTTAAAATTTTGACTTCTTTGGTACTAAATTAATCTCATTATAAGAAAATTTTTTTTGTTCAAAATGTATATTTTTTTTTGTTGAAAATTAACTTTTTTTGAACAGATAATTTATCTATTCCAGTTTTGGTAGAGAGCAGAATTTTTTTAGTCGAAAATTTACTATGTTGTTGAATTTGTTCTTTTTTTGTTGAAACTTAAGTTTTTCAACTGAAAATACAAATAGTCGAATTTTGGTTGTAAAATAATCTTTTTTGGTTGCAACTTCATGTATTTTCATGGAAAACTTGACTTTTTTGTTAGAAAATTTATTTCCTCATTTGAAAGTGCACATTTTTAATGAAAACTGTATGCACTAAAAGCATTTTAAATTAAATTTAATACAGTACCCACAGAAATTTTATTTAAACGAATTTACTTCCCTATTTTCATGAAAATTGTCCGTATTTCCCTCGATTTTGGACCATTTGGACATGTTAACCCTCTCAGTCTAGACTGGGTCTATTATACCCAGACGATATTTTCAGCTCGCTATATAGTGGTTTCAGTTGCGTGAAAATATCTTTAGTAATATGTCGAATTCATCTAAGTTTAGAGTATTCATTTTTGTAAGACTTTTAGCAATAATTTAAAAATAGAAAAATGCCGATGCGTTAATTAGAACCAAAGATTTTGAAGTATAGGCTGAGAGGGTTAAATTTTTAATCGGTTAAACACATAAATGATTAAAATTGTTTTAATCGTTTAACCGGTGAAATGCAGGGCTCTATTTCAAATGCACCAAGTTGAAAATCATAAAACTGGAAATGAGGAATAACGTTAATTGCTTTTTGCAGAAGCAGTTGCTGTTTAGTTATTTACTTCATTTATTTACATAATGGGAACTGCACTTTGGGAAATATTTACACGTATAAAATGCGGTTAGAGCCGTAAGCTGAATAGGTAATGCAGGTTGGCACAGGTGGGGTAAAAGCGATTATACATTTTGTGCTAGTGGAGTCATGTATTGTCCCGTGAGATACGACTGATTAGTAAAATGAGAATCAACAGTGGAACCGTTTGCACTATTTACAATCAGGTTTAGTATTTACAATGAAAATTTACAATTACTCTGCTGACTTATTACATACCCTTGATACGGAAAAATTCAACCTTGTTCCTTTCGCATTCGAGTTCAAATGCTATTTAGTATTCACGTCATGGATTAAATTAACCTTTAGAGGTTTTTCAATTGCTTTCCTTTAATTACTTAATCCGATCATTTTTTTTCACAAACAAAAAAAAATGGAAATTCATGACTTACTAGAAATTTTATTTTTAAAATTGTGGGAAAAGTTTTTGAAAGCTGCAATGGATGGAAATAAAAAAATGGATTAAGATCGAGGGGTTGACTACTTGAATTTTTAACGTATAAAATACCTCAAGATTTTTAATATTTTATTAGATTTCGAGTGTTTTATAAGGATTTCAAAGGATTTCAAAGAATTTTCGAAAGAATTCAATCATTTCGCGAAGATTTCGAAAAATTTCTATGTTTTAAAAAGATTACATAAAGGATATTAATAATTTAAAAAATAGTTTAAGAATTTCAAAAATATTTTAAACAGTTCCAAATCTTGAAAAGATTTTATGGGACTTTAAAGAATTTAAAAGTATTTCAAGGGTCTTGAAGGGATTTTAAAGAATTTTAAGGATTTTTTTAGAACGCCTCAGTAAATATTATATAATTTTTTTAATATTAATATAATTTAGCATTATTTAAATATATTATTTATAAATAAACATTACACAATTTAAATAATTTCAAGGGATTTAAAAGGATTTCGAGAAAATTCACGAAAATCTTTTGTGACTTTTAAGAGACTTCAGCAGATTTCGAAAATTAATTCAAATTAATTAAAAAATTAATTAAAAAAAAATTTTAATAGTTCTTCAGGATTTCAAACAAATTAGTAAGATTTAAAGTTTTCATTGGGGTTTCAAAGGGCTTTCAGGTATTTGATTGGATTTTGAAGAATTTCATAAAAATTAAAATGTTTCATGGAATTTAAAATAATTACCAAGAATTTTATAACTAGGATGTAAAAGTTATTCCGGATTCAGAAGATTTTCCAGGGATTTCAAAGGATTGTAAAGGACTTAGGAGGGACGACTGAAAAATCCCGAAAAATAAAATTCTCGACACTGTGAAATACCGACAAAGAAAATATTCAAAATCGAAAATTCCCTAAATTATAAAATTGCTGAAATATACAAATGTAGAATTGGAAAATTAAAAAAATATATATATATAATTTTCGAAAAGTTTATAATATTACCGAATTTAAAAATTCTGGAGAATTTCCGAAACTAGAAAATTCTCCAGTTTAAACAATTAAAAATTTTTTTAATCGATATTATTTATTTATTAAAAATGCAAGAATGAAATATTAGACGAAAGAAATTTTTATTTCAATATTCAATGTTATTTAAATTTAAAACAACATTAATGGGCATTTTTTAAATTTCCATAGTAGTTTTTAGAAATTATTATTTTATTAATAAAAATCTTGTTCTTGCATTGTTTTTTTGAATTAAGAATTTTTTTAGTTATTACAATTTTTAATTTAAGAAATAATTTTAAAAAATATATATTGAATACCTGAAAATGTATTTTGATCAAAATATTTTATTACTGTATTTTAATGAATATGATTTTTTTTATTTATTAATTTAAATTTGATAATTTTCTAGAATCGAGATTCTTACCGTGAAGGGAATTTTTAAATTCGTTAATATTATAATTTTTTCGGGAAAATTTATTATTCCAGAATTCGTCAAGTCGGGCTTTTTCAGAAATATACGCAATATTATGCCAGGTGTTACAAGTCAAATTTTTCAAGGAACCTGTATTATCATCAGATAATAACAGAATTTCTTAACGTCCTTGCAGACTAGATGCAGCTATGTTTTTACAGACTGGATGAAACTATGTCTTTACAGGCTAGATAGAGCTACGATTTAAACTTTTTTTAAATGAAATTTTTCCTGAAAACAAATCTTCTTAAAATTATTGAATTTTGTAATTCATAGTTCCATCTAGTCTGTAAAGACGCTAAGAAATTCTATTATTCTCTGATGATAATACAGATTCCTTGCTAAATTTGACATGTAATCAGCTGGCATAATAATGTATGTATCTCTGAAAAAGAATTTTTCTTTCAATCTCTCTACTAGCTGAGATCTTTTTTCAGAAAAAATTTAATTTAAACAAAAATTTTAATTCATAGCTTCATCTAGTCTGTAAATACATTAAGAATTTCTATTATTCTCTGACGATAATACACATTTCTTGAAGAATTTTATTAAACCTTGACTCAGGCCTCACAGTCCTTATGGAATAAATTATAGGGACCAAAGGGTACTTTTTGACCGTTGTGTCACGCTCATAGGGTCCTTTTTTCGCGCTCAAAGGGTAAAGGATTCGGGATAAATTCAAAAGGTTTCAGAAAAATTCAAGTTACCTTGCAAAGAATTCAAAAGAATTGAAAAAATGTTAGCAAATAAAAAAAACCATTGATTTCCGTAAAACTGAAATTAATTTTAGAGGAATTTAAGATAAAAGAGAATAATTCTTTAAAATTAATAAAAATTTAAGGTGAATTAAAAATAAATCAAATGCGTGAGAAATTATTTGAAAATATGACAACAATTTTAAGAATCGACAAAAATTTTCATCAATTACAATACAAATTTAATGAATGTAATTTTTAACCAAAGAGTTAAATTTCAAAGCAGTAATTTTGTTTTCGGCCTTAAAGATGAATTTTTAACTAAAATAATAAATATTTAACTGGAATCCTTTAATTTTTAATCAAAAAGAAAATTTTTTATACAAGAAGATTAACTTACAGAAAAGTATAATTTTCTGCCAAATAAAATCTATTTTTTAACAAAATATGTTGATTTTTAACAAATTAGTTTAAATTTTCAATTAAAACACAAAACAAATTTTCATTCAAATTGTTAAATTTTGAAACATAAAGATTCATTTTCTACAAAAGAAGGCGAATTTTTCTCAAAGTATATAAATATTCAAACTAATAGTTTAATTTATAAATAAATAATTTCAATACTTAACCATATATAGTTGAATTTTCATCCAAAAAAGATACATTTTCAACTAAAAATAAAATAGTTTGATTTTCCGATATAAATCTCATTCTTAATACACATAAAACGGATTTTCAGCAAAAAGGTCAAATTTTCTAATGGAATAATTGATTTTTAGTTTAAAAAATGGATTTTCAACAAAGTAGTTACATTTTCAACCAAGAGATGAGTTTTTAATTAAAATTATGAATCTTTAATTAAAAAATGCATTTTTAACAAAAGAGTTTAATCAAGTGAATTGAAAACGTTTTAAAAAAATGGAAAAATAAGTTGAGTTGGGTAGAATTGAGTGAATTTAGAAGAATTCAGAACAATTTAAAAAGATTGAGGATAAATTAATAGAAATTCAGGGTGAATTTGAAATTAATTGCAAACAATATCAGAAAACCTATTCAAATCTTCAAAATCCTACGAAATCCCTCATGTCTTATGAAAATTTTTTTGAAATTCAATATAATATTGAAATCCCTTGAAATTATTAAAACCCTTAGAAATTCCTCGACATTATTCAAATGCCTTGAAAATGACTTGGAATTTTTTTAAATATACTAAAATCTTTCCGTCCTTAAAATCTCTTCAAACTATTGAAATAAATAAAAAATTTCTGCGAATCTTTTTAAATTTCCTGGAATATTTAAAATCTTTTAATATTTTATAAATCCCTTGAAACTTTAGAAAGCCCTAGAAAACGCCTGAGAATTTTTTACAATACCAACAAATATTTCAAATCCTTTTAAATCCCATTAAATTAATGAAATCAATAAAAAATTTCGTATTCTTTTAAAATAATCAAAATTATTTAAAATCCTTTAAACTCATTTAAAAAATGTTTAATCTCTGAAAAATGCCAAGAATAAATTGATAAAAGTTCAGGGCGAATTCCAAATTTTTAAAACTCTACAAAATACCTCACTTCTCATGAATAAATTCTTTAAAATCCATTAAAATATCATAAAATCCCGTGCAATTCTATGATGATGAAATCATGAATAATGCCATAAAATAAATTGAGTGTTTTAAAATCCCTTAAAATCATTGATATCCTCGGAAATGAGATAAAATACCGTGAAATCTTTTTAAATCTTTTAAAATCTCATGCGTCCTGTAAAATGCGTTCTATATCTTCAGAAATTCTAAAAAATTCTTTATCCTGAAATATTTCAGAAGCTTTAAAATCCCTTAAGAAGAATTAAATTAATAAAAAATGTTCTTGGGTTCTTTTAAAATTCCTTAAAATACTTCAAAATAAAAGCTCCTGATAATGCTTCAAAAGTTTTAAAAATACCCTAAAATCTTAAAAATTTCTTCCAATTATTGAAATCTTGAAAAAATTTCAGAATATTCATAAACGCCCTGAAATATTTCAAAGAATTCAAAAATTTGTATAGACCTGAAATGAATAGTAATTAACCCACACATTAATTTATTGAATTAAAAATTAAAATTAATTGAATATATTCTTACAAGAATGCTCTGATTTTTGCTATTTTTGTTAAGTGTCTGACTCACGGTAAAGTGTATCGTGGGTGTTCTACACCCCGGCGTATTTAATCATGTATCGTTTAACCCCTATTGAATATTTTGTCACAATAAAATTATCCGATATAGTTTAAGGTATCTTTTATAAGGTAGAGTTGATTATATAGACATTTATTTATTTTAAGTTTGTTAAAAAAAATATTGAAAAAAGTGAAAAACTGGGGTTTTTACTTAAAAATTCATAACTCACGCAATTTTAATTATTTTAACCTGAAAATATGTGATTATACTTTTCAAATAGTGTACTTTAATAAAAAAAATTGCAACATGGGTGCTTTCAAAAAAGATATTTATTTGCACCCCACGATTTTTTACCTTCACTTTCAGTAGCTGCTGCTAGCAGACAACACTTGACGCAGTATGCTAAAACGACTTTACTTAGTGAGTGTACCCAACTAAAGCTAGATGGCGACATTTACTCAATTAAAAAAAAATTAAATATGGTTTATAAGAGTTTAAACATTTTTTGGGTCTCTAACACCCACAATGCACTTTAAGGGTTAACTGAATATAGGATAAAGTAGGAGATATAGGGACCTGTCTGTGAGGTCTGTGAAATTTGAATTGAAGATAAAATTCTAAGAGTCGAAAACCCCTCGATCAGGAATAAAAATAAGAATAAATTAGTAATGAGCTTGCCTGGAGAGTTGACGTGTCGATTTCCGGCGTTGATGACTTGTAAAGTCCAACGCCCGTCGGCCTTCTCTCCCCAGAAGTGGACACTCAGGAAGGGCCAGTCGTCGAAGTTGGAGCTGAGGACGTCACGAGGTCGCTCGAAAAGCAGCGTCGAAGTAGTTCCCATCGGTGAGGTCAGCAGGAGCTTAAGATTGCCTCGCGGGAAAAATCTCAGGGAGACCTGCAAAAGGTAGAAATTTCTCTCCTTTTCTCTCCTCTCATCAGACACGTCCGTCTTGGCTGATTACCTCTATCTGCTCTCGTTAAAGCCCGTCATGTAACAACTTCGGTTAAACCCGATTTGACCTTTACCTACATCTATCCTCATTTTACAAGGCCGTATCGTGTCACAGCTCATTACTTCCCAACGTCGCTTTTATATCGTGTCCGACAAGCCTGATTCATTGTACGACTTCACGTGTCTGCTACTTTTTTTCTGTCAGGTTTGTGTCAAGAAGTCAGGTTCGTTCAAAAATAAGAAGAGTTCAACAATTCAGGGTGGCCGTTTTAATCAAAGAAATAAAATGCCCGGTCATTTCCCGGTTCGCAAACATTTTTCACGGTCAATGAAATTTAAAAAATGGAACAGTCAATATAAAAAGTGTTCCATTCGAAGTAAAATTGAACTCAGGGTGGCTGTTTTTGTCATAGAAAAAAGTTCCTGGTCATTTCCCGGATTTTTACCGATTCTCATACATTTTTCACGGTCAACTAAATTTAAGAAATCAAACACTAAATCTAATTGTTCATCCATTTTTTAAAAATATTTTTAAATAGAATACTTAAAATTTTAATTTTCAAAGTTTAGGTGTTTTGTTCCGATTTGAGTATTTCAATTATAATTATTAACTTTAAATGCACAGTCATATATTTCTAAATATTATGTAACTGTTCATTTTTTTTAATTGAAAATTTTTTTATTAAATGTAGTTCTTAGAATTAAACTTCTATCAATTGTAGAGTTCAAACATTCAGTTCCAAAAATATAAAGCCACGTTATAATTATAAATGCTCTTAATTGAAGAATTAATCACTGAATTTAAAAATATTCAAAAATATACGATTTTAAGCAATTTTAAATTCTAATTCCAGGTCAGAATTTGTTAAAAATTGAAAATTCCCATTTAAATACGGAATTTTAATTCTTTTCAAAAAATTTCCTGTTTAAATCCAGAGTTTTAATTCTTTTCGAAAAATTTTCCATTTCAACTAATTGTAAGAATTAGAAATTTTTGGGAAAATTCCCTGTTCCAATCCATAATTTAATTTTTTCGAAAATATCTCGTTTTAACACTGAACAATTATTTTGCTGGAAAAATTCAATTTTTCATTGAGAATTGCTATTCTCCTGTATAAATTCCAGTTTAAACTCAGAATTGGTGAAAAATTAAAAATTCCTGGTTCAAGTCCGGAATTTAATACTTTTCGAAAATTTTCCGTTTCCAAAAAGAATTCGAATTTTTGTAAAATTAAGGATTCCAATTCATAATTTTAATTTTTCTCGAAAATTTCCCGTTTCAACTTAGAATTGGAACTCATTCTAATAAAAAATGCCCTGTTCCAATTCGAAATTTATTTAAATTTTTACATTCCCTGTTCCAAAAAGAATTATAATTCTTTTGGATAAATGTCCTGTTCCATTTCAAAATTTTGTTACTTTTCGAAAATTTTCAGTGCTAACTCGGAATTTGTTAAAATTTAAAATTCCCGATTATTATTCTGAATAAATTCTTGTTCAAACTATAAATTTGTAAAAGATTGAAAAATCTCTGTTTGAATTATGTTAATTTATTTTAATTTTAAATAGTTTAAAAGTCCTTAATATGCTTCGAAATTCTATTTCAAGGTCTTGAAACATCTACATGTTGTTTCGAAGTTTTTAAAATTAAAAAATATGATAAAAGTTTTTCACAACTTCTAAATATCTGTTAAAATTACTCGAATTTCAAGTAATTAAAAAAAATCATTTTCAATTTTCCTAGCAATCTTAGAAAATGATATTATTAAAAAGCTTCTAAAGGGGGAGGGTCGCTAAGGCCGGTTTTTGGCCTAATTTATTTTTGGACCAAAAAATCTGTAAAAATCATGGTAGTATCTTATAAGTATCCCGAGTCGATTGCACGCTAAGCGGACTACCCTCCACCCTCCAGCCACCACACCCCCCTACAAATATAGGAAACACCACTACCCACCAACTATATTTTCGAGAGATTTGACACTCTTAAACATGTATTCTGAGGTTAGCTCGGGTTTACTATGGTTTTCGGGGTCGCCGAATACAAATCTGGCGTCCTTTGACTTTTATCGCGTCAGGTTCAAGGTCATTGGAAGGTCAAATCGAGAGAAAACGGTAAAAAAATCCAAAAAAATACGTTATAGGTTTTTGGAGTCGCTAATTACGAATCTGGCATCCGTTGAACTCTATCGCTTTAGATTTAAGGTCATTTGAAGGTCACTTGAAGGTCAAATCGAGAAAAAACGGTAAAAAAATTTTAAAAAAATATGTTATAGGTTTTTGGGGTCGCTGATTACGAACCTGGTGTCCGCTGACCTTTATCGCATAATCAGCGACCCCAAAAACCTATAAAATATTTTTTAAAAATTTTTTTACCGTTTTTTCTCGATTTGACCTTCAACTGACCTTCAAATGACCTTTAACCTGAAGCGATAGAGATCAACGGATGCCAGATTCGTAATTAGCGACTCCAAAAACCTATAACGTATTTTTTTGGATTTTTTTACCGTTTTCTCTCGATTT
>NC_046666.1:42330116-42335777 GCF_010883055.1 Belonocnema kinseyi | reverse complement strand
AAATATAGTTGCTGGGTAGTGGTGTTTCCTATATTTGTAGGGGGTGGGGGTGGCTGGGGGGTGAAGGGTAGCCGTTTAGCGTGCAATCGACTCGGGATACTCATAAGATACTACCATGATTTTTTCATATTTTTTGGTCCAAAAATAAATTAGGCCAAAAACCGGCCTTACCGATCCTCCCCCTTTCATGTTCGAAGTCTGCCAAAATCTATATTTGGTTTCAAATTAGACCGTGGAATATTTACAAAAAAAATTTGGTAAGAATAGCCGGGCTTTATCAGTACACGTAGACACTTTGTTTAAATTATTTGAAATCATTTCAATAAAAGCCTTTAATCATAAAAGTGTTATTTAAAAGTTATTTTAAAATTAAAAATAGTTTATAAAGTTTCAATTATTTACTTTAAAAATTTTAAAGTACAATTCAATTAAAAAAAACATTCATTAATTTATATTCACAGTTGATCAACTAAACATTTTTTGTATCCAAAAGCTTCGATTTAAAACGTCTTTCATTTTTATTTGTTTGAGTCTTTAAAACTTGCATTTTAAATTCTTTGAATTAAAATGTACGCTTAAAAATTAGAAATATAAAATGGAAAATTTTAGAATTGAAAGATTTTTGAATTACGTATACTAAACTGAATGCTATCATAATTGACAAAGAAAACAATTGAACTAATTATTTAAAAAATGGTTGAAATCACAATTGGATATATTTTTTTTCTAATTTGTAAAATTCACGGTCAAAAAATAAATTCACTGTCATTTCCCGAGTTTTCCCGGTCAAATTTTTCAATTTTACCGGTCAACTGAAAGCAATATATTCATAGTTGTGAAATAAATGAATTTTCAACTAAAATGCTAAATATTTAACTGAAATACTTGAAGTTACAACCAGAAAGATGAATTTATTAAACAATAAGATTAATTTTTAAACTAAAAGATTTAATTTTTATCAAAAATAGAATTTTTCAATAAAATACATGACTTTTAACTAAATAGTTGAATTTTCAATCAAAGGAGACAAATTTTCAACAAGATAGTTGAATTTTGAATGATAAAAAAAATTAATTTTGAACAAAAAATGGAATAGTTACATTTTTTGTAAAAAGAAATAATTGTCATCTTATCTGATGAATTTTCAACTAAAGTGATGAACCTTTTACTAGAATAATTGATTTTTTTACTAAAAAGATGAATTTTTATATAAAATTATGGAATATTTAACTAGAACTAACAACTACATTTTCAGTTTAAAAAAAAGTAATTTTAAGACAAAGAATAAACAAATTTTCCACAAAAAAGTTAAATATTCGGTAAAAAAAACCTTTCTACAAAATTAAAAAAGAAGTTTCTAGTCAAATAGCTCATATTTCAACGATAGAAATGAATTTTTAATTCAAATGATGAATCTTTAACGATAAAATTAATTTTTAAGAAATGAGATTACCTTTCAACCAATTAACTTTATTTGCAACCTAAAAGATAAATTTTCAAATAAAATAATAAATAGTTACCAGACTACTTGAACTTTTAAGCGAAAGGAGAATTTTTAAACAAGAAGATAAATTGCAAAGAAAAATATAATTTTGAGCAAAAAAATCAATTTTGAACAAAATATTTGAATTTTTTCTTTGAAAAGAGGTTATCCAAATTGTTGAATTTTGTACAAGAATAGATCAATTTCCAACCAAAAATCGACATTCAAATTTTCACGTGAAAGAAGTAATTTTAAACCACAATGATAAATTTGCAACTAAAATGATAAATCTTCAACTTGAGTAGTTGATTTTTATAGTAAAAAGATGAATTTTTAATCATAAAGATTTTTCAGAAATTTTTCAGAAATTTCACAAATTTTAAAACAAATATTTTTATTTATAAATAAAAAATACCAATTTCCAACCAAAAATAAAATGGTTAAATTTCGTGTTTAAAAAATCTAGTTCTTAACAAAGAAACAACAAACGGATTTTAAGTCGAATAGTTTATTTTTGTACTTTCTGTTTTTGTTAAAAAAGCTAATTTTCAACAAAGTAGTATTAACTTAATTTTTAACCGAAAAGAATAATTTTCAAAAAACAAGAAGATAATTATAAAAAATTATAAAAAAAAGGATAATTTCCTGCCAAATAAACGGATTTTTTAAAACAAAATATGTCGATTTTCAACGAGATAGTTTCAATTTGTTATTAAAAAGAGTACCAATTTTTACCCAAATTGTTGAATTTTGAACTAGAAAAGATCGATTTTCAACCAAAATGTACAGTTATATTTTCATTTGAAAGAATTAGTTTAAAACCAAACTGATGAATTTTCGACTAAATGATGAATCTTCGTCTGGAATAGTTGAATTTTATACCAAAAAGGTAAATTTTTAACTATAAAGATTAATTTTCTACAAAAGAAGGAAATTTTTTCACAAAGTACATAAATTTTCAAACAAATAGTTTAATTTTTTAATAAAAAATTGCAATATTTTGTTGCTGATAGGTCAACAGAAATCTTTATTAGATGAAAACTATTTTTTTCTGAATAATTTGATTTTTTGATTCGAAAGTTCATCTTTTTTAGTATAAATATTTAAACTTTTTCCTATAAAACTTACTTTTTGTTTTAAACTCCTATTTTTGTGTTGAAAGGTTAATAAAAAATTTTTCGATGAAAAATCAACCCTTCTTTTGAAAACTTGTCTTTTTGATTTAAAAATTCACCTCTCTTAGTACAATTTTCTTTTTTCTTGAACAAAAATACAACTGTTTGGTTGAAAATTTATCAATATTTTTAAAAAGTCATGCTTTTTGGTTAAAAAATCTACTATTTAGCAGGAACTTTTTTAGAATAAAATGTTTTTTAGAATAAAAATGCAGTTCCTGTTAACAATTTAACATTTAGATTAATTTTCATTGAAATAGTTGAAATTTCAAAATTCTTTTTTTGGCTCGAACGGTAAAATGATCAATTCCTATTTTGGTTGATTTTTTTTTTATTTCAATTAAAAATTCATCTGTTTTAACGAAAATTTCGACTTTCTTGGATAAAAATGCAACTGTTTGGTTGAAAATTAAATTATTTTATTAAAAATGTATACTTTTTTTAAATTCTACTGTTTTATTAAAAACAACAAATTTCGCAGACAATTTCCATTTTGTTTAAAATTTATATTTTGGTGTAAAGTAATATGAAATCTCGGTTTACTACAAGCTGCGTATTTTTTCGAGAAAAATACATTTTGGTTGTAAAAAGTAAACTGAAACCTTTTTTAACAGAAAATTCAACTAGTCTTTTCAAAATTTATCTTTTTAAGTTCAAAATTATTCTCTTTTAGTAGAAATTTTATTTTTTAAATGAAAATGCAACTTTTTGATTAAAAATTGTTTTTTCCTTTCTTGAGTATTCAAATATTTTGTTTGAAAGATTGGGTTCAATCACTTTCTTAAGAAATCGTTTTTTTGAGGATTTATATTTTTAGATGAAAATTTATCTCCTTGATTGAAAGTTTAACTATTTTTTAAAAATAATCTTTTTCAATTTAAAATGTAACTGCTTGGGTAAAAGTTAAACATTGTTGAAAAACATTTTTTTAACTATATACTCGAAAAGTTTGGAAAAAAGAAAAAAACGTCAGGTGCGAATTCGCACCAGTGTGCCATTTGAGGGTTAAACATTCATGTTCTACTTTGTCCTTTTTTCAAAATAAATTTTTGTCCTTCTTTGTCCTAATTTTTCAAAGATTTTTGTCTTACTTTGCAAAAATGAATTATGGTCACTCTTTACCTCATAGAGACAAATCTATAACTGTCTTCTTTCAATCAGGCAACAACTAAGGGACATCTGAATCATTGATCTTACCTTGCACTGGACATGTTCAAGGAACCGAACTTCGTTGAGTGTTCCGGCACAGCCACTGACATCCATGTAGGCACTGAGTGAATAACCGTAGGTCGGGTCGATCGGTCGCTCCTCATTAAGCTCAGGGGACTTGCAAATATGTTGTGGCGGAACGTTGGTCCATTGCTCAGCCAGACTGACCATCGCACCAGCATCCATCAAGCCGTATCCGAATTTGTGCGAGACTTTCCTCTTGACTCCGTTGAGAATCCATCCCGTCTCCTTCTCGAGAGGACTCGATCTTGACGTCAGCACCACCAGGTACTGCATGTCCCTCCAAGTCAGGGTGGGATTGGCCTCCAGGGTCAGAGCGGCTATTCCGGCCGCTAAGGGGGCTGATGCCGAAGTGCCGGTGTGTTCCACGGTGCATATGTGATCCGGTCGGAGTTTGCCGTCCATGTCGACGGTCGCCACGCTCTTGTCATTTCCAGGTGTCCCTGAGGAGTAGGTAGAGGCCAGGGTGGAACTGCACTCCTCCAAGTACCAGGGCTTGTAGCCACCTTGAGTG
The DNA here is from genome assembly GCF_010883055.1 of Belonocnema kinseyi. Lineage (NCBI taxonomy): Eukaryota > Metazoa > Arthropoda > Insecta > Hymenoptera > Cynipidae > Belonocnema > Belonocnema kinseyi. The sequence continues at coordinate 42,331,375 of NC_046666.1, read as the reverse complement.
GCACTCGATATGGAGAGTGTGAAGATGCTGTTTGTGTAGCCATCGCAATTACAGGAGTCTGTGTGTCTACCTCCGTTTCCTGATGCCCAAACGAAGATTGAACCTCTTCCTTTACGACCCTGAAGTTGAAATAAGTTTAATTATAAACTAGGTTTGAGATTCAATAAGTGGGTAGGACCCAGAAGCGGCGAGGACTTTTTTCTCTAGGTGGACATTTTTATTTTTTTCTACAAAAAATATATTGTAAACAAGTATACTGTTCATATTTTTCCTATACAAAACTTTTTCCACACAAACTGTTTCCTACACAGAATTTAATACTGTTATATTTTTCCTACACAAAGTTTTTTCTACAGAGAATATTTCTTACACAGTATTTAATATTGTTTGATAGTTTTTTTCTACACAAAATATTTCCTACACATAATTTAATGCTGTTATATTTTTCCTACACAAAATTTTTTCTACACAGAAGATTTCCTAAACAGAATTTGATATTCTTTACTACTTTAATTTTTTTCCTACACAAAATATTTGCTACGCAGAATATGTATATTCTACACAGAAAGTTTTTTCTACACAGAATATTTCCTATACAGAATGTAATATTGTTTAATAATTTTTTTCCTACACAAAATATTTTCTACACAAAACATTGCCTACATAGAATTTAATACTGTTATATTTTTTCTACACAAAATGTTTCCTGCACAGAATTTAATACTGTTATATTTTCTCTACACAGAATATTTCTTATACATAATTAAATAGTAATATTTTATTATCAAGATAGTCTCTACATAACATATTTAAAACAGTACATAAAATATTCTTTACAAAAAGTAGATCCTTCACAAAATGAAATGATTATAGTTTTAATGGAAATCGTGTTGCTGTTATGTTGAAAATATTCTGAGTGAAGATACACAGGCATATTATATATACAAGCATTGAGTGTAAAACTTTTCCTACACAGAACATATTTTAAACTGTGTAGGAAAAGTTTTATGCTTAGTGCTTGTGTGCAGAATATTCTTTGTATCTTCAATCAGAATATTTTCTATATAGAGGCAACACGATATCAATTGAAACTATAATCATTTCATCTCGAGCAGGATCTACTTTTTGTAAAGAATCTTTTATGTACTGTTTTAAATATGTTATGCAGGATATATTTTGTGCAGGAAAAATATTTGACATTATATTTTTGTGTACACTATTTACAGACTATCTTGACTATAAAATAATATTATTTAATT
>NC_046666.1:42328419-42330016 GCF_010883055.1 Belonocnema kinseyi | reverse complement strand
GTTTAATTAGTTCCGGGAAATAATAGTTTTTTACGAATAAAAAAAATACTTAAACAAATCAAACTTATTTGATTAATTACTAAATTTGTTAAAGAAGAAATATTATTTATTCTTTAAAGTTATCAAATGTATCGAATAAAAATAATTAATGTGTATAAAACATTTTATTCACTGTATACATATGTTGTCAAGAATATATTTAGTGTAAAATATATTTTGTGTAGGAAAAATATTGGACATAATATTTTTGTCTACAATATTTTTAGAAGGGAGAACGCTGTTATTATACAATTTTATTCTACACAAAATATATTGTACATAAGCATACTGATCATATTTTTCATTTACAAAACTTTTTATACGCAAAATGTTTCGTACACAGAATTTTATACTCTTATATTTTTCCTACACAAAACTTTTTGTACAAAAAATGTTTCCTACACAGGAATTAGTACTCATATATTATGCCTACACACATTTTTTTCTGCACAGAATATTTTGTACATAGAAATTAATATTATTTTATAGTTTTATTTTTTTCCTATACCAAATACTTTTTACACAAAATATTTCCTACACAGAATTTAATACTGTTATATTTTTCTTACAGAAATCTTTTTATACACAGAATTTAATACTATTATATTTTTCCTACGCAAATTTTTTTCAGCATATTTTGTGTTGGAAAAAAATTAAAGTATTAAGCAATATTAAATTTGGTGTAGGAAACATTTTGTGTAGAAAAAATTGTGTGTAGGCAAAATATAACAGTATTAAATTCTGTGTAGGAAATGTTTTGCGTAGAAAATATTTTGTGTAAGAAAAAAATAAAACTATTAAACAATATTAAATTCTGTGTAGGAAATATTTTGTATGAAGAAATTTTATGTAGGAAAAATATAACAGTAATAAATTATGTGTAGAAAAAATATAACATTATTAAATTCTGCGTAGGAAAAATTCTGGGTAGATAATATTTTGTGTAGGAAAAAAATTAAAATTTTTTTAATATTTGTTAATATTGGTGAAATTATTGAAATCTTTGTGAAATCTTTGTCAATATGAATTTCATAACTGTATTGATTACAGAGAATATTTCTTGCACAGTATTCAATATTGTTTAATAATCATATTTTTTTCCTACACAAAATATTTTCTACATAGAATTTGATACTGTTATATTTTTCCTACATACAACTTTTTCTGCACAAAATGTTTCCTACACAACAATTTTTCTGCACCAAAAATTTTCTACACAGAATTTAATATTGTTTAATACTTTTATTTTTGTCCTATAGAAAATATTTCCTACACAAAATATGTATATCCTACACATAATTATTTAGTAATATTTTATTATCAAGATAATCTCTAAATATTGTACAACAATAATATTATGTCCAATATTTTTCCTGCATAAAATTTATTCTACATTACATATTTAAAACAGTACATAGAAGATTCTTTACAAAACGTAAATCCTAAACAAAATTAAATGATTATAGTTTTAGTTTTAAGTTTGTTGCTGCTATAAATACAATGTTTAGAGATTATGTTGATAATAAAATAGGAGAAAACGCTGTTCTACACAATTTTA
>NC_046666.1:42303316-42328319 GCF_010883055.1 Belonocnema kinseyi | reverse complement strand
CATTATTTAAAGAATTTTCATGTTTTAAAGGAATTTGTTTCCCCATACATTTTCAACAGACATTACTGTATGAAATCGATAACGCATTTCATGAATGCAAAGGTGCTATTTTGTTAAAAAGACAGTTTATAATAATTTAAACAATTAATCATCATTAATTTGAGCATCCTAATAAGAAAGGTGGAGAAAAAAATCTAGTTTCTTTGTATTTGAGATATTATGTCGCTTATTGTTCAGAAAATAATAACTTTTCACAATTTACAAGATAAAAAAATGGTTCAAACAGATAAAAATTGTTTAATGAATTGGTAAATATCTTAAACAAAGAAAAATTACTTTTAATATTCGGTAATTGTGTCTTTAATCCTAGCAAAATAATAACCTTTTACGTTTCACAGGATAAAAATGGTTTGAATAATTACCAAATTTATTAAACAAGAACTATTATCCTTAAAAGTCATCCACTCAATCATTTATCTTAAAAATATTTTGTGTAGGAAAAATATAATAGTATTAAAAATAAATAATTCAATCTAGGAAATTTCTTGTGTAGAAAATATTTTGTATAAGAAAAAAATTAAATTATCAAACAATATTAAATTCTGCGTAGGAAATATTCTGGGTAGAAAAAATGTTGTGTAGGAAAAATGTAACAGTATTAAATTTTGTGTAGGAAATATTTTGTGTAGAAAATATTTGGTGAAGGAAAAATATGATCAGTATACTATGTGTACAATATATTTTGTGTAGAAAACATTTGTGTAGGAACCGGTGTTAACCAGATTTTTAAAGATTTCAGAAAAATTTGACAATGATTTCTCAAGGATTTCAAAGATTCCAAATTTTTCCAAAGATTTCTGATAGATTTCAAAGATTTCACAAATACTTTAATTATTTCATAAAAATTTCCGATACATTTAGGGAATGCACAAAGATTTCAATGATTTCACAACAATTTCAAAATATTTCGGAAATATTTAAATGATTTCCCAAAGATATCAAAGACTCTACGAATATTTCAAATCTTTCGTGAAGATGTTGCATAGATTTAAGAGATTTTACAAAAACAAATGATTTCCCAAAAATGTCAATAATTTCACAAATATTAACAAATCATTCAAAAATATTTCCAAAATTTAAAAAGAAGTCTTCGCAAAGGTTTCCGAGAATTTCAGAAATATTTAAATGATTTGCAAAACATGTAAAAGGTTTCAAATATTTCGCAAAGATTTGACATGGATTTAAAGGATTTTACAAAGACACCAAAGATTTTACAAAAATTTTAATAACTTAGCAAATATTGCTAAATATTTCAAATTGTTTTTTAAGATCTCAGAAAGATTTTACAAAGATTAGAATAATTTCCCAAATGTTAAAAAAAATGTCGCAAAGATTTCGGATAGATTTAAAAGATTTCACATTTAAAAGACTTCAATGATTTTCAAACAAATTTCAATATTTTTTACAAATATTTAAAAAAATAATATTTTTCGAAGATTTCACACAGATTTCGGACAGATTTGAAAGAATTCACAAATGTTTCAAAAATATTTCAAAGATTTACAAGATTTATCAAATACAGCAATGCTTTTACAAAGATTTCAAATATTTCGAAAAGATTTCGCATATTTTTAAAAGATTTCACAAAGACTTCAATGATTTCTCAAAGATTTCAACAATTCCAAAAATATACTAAACACTTCAAAAATATTTCCAAGTGGTTTTAATAATATCTCGAACATTTCAAATATTTCGCAAAGATTTGACAAAGATTTCGGATATATTTTAAAATTCCACAAAAGCATAAATGATTTCAGAATTTTAATGATTTCCCAAAGATTTAAAATATTTCGCAAAGATTTAAACAATTTCACAAATTCTATCAAATTAAAAAAAAATATTTTTAATATTTTACAAAGATTTCAAGGATTTTCTAAAGATCTCACAAATATTTCCAATGCTTTGAAAAAAGTTCGGATAGTTTAAAAAGATTTTCCAAAGAGTTCAATGATTTCCCAAAAATTTCAAACATTTTTTAAATATACCAAATATTTAAAAAATAATTTTAATATTTTATAAGATTTTCAATGATTTTTCAAAGCTTTCAACGATCTTACAAAGATTTAAAATATTTCATAACGAATTCAATGATTTTCTATACATTTCACAAAGATTTCACAAAGATTGCAATGGTTTCCCAAGGATATCACAAAGATTTTAAAGGTTTCGCAAAGATTTCAGAGCGATTAAAAATATTTTACAAACTTCAATGATTTGCCGAAGATTTCGGATAGATTTAAAACATTTAAATGATTTTCCAAAGATTTCAATAATTTAAAAAATATTATTAAATATTTTAAAAATATTTAAAATATTTCACGGATTTCAATGATTACTCAAAGATTTGATAAAATTTCACAAACATTTTGAAATATTTAAAAAATATTTCAAATATTCGACAATTATTTCTCAAAGATTTAAAAGATTTTACAGAGATTTCAAATATTTGGCAAAAATTTCGGATAGATTTAGAAGATTTCACAAAGACATCAATTATTTCAAACAGATTTCAGGTAGATTAAAAAAAAATCAAACGATCTGTTAAATTTAATTATTCTAATAATCTTATTATTAAAAAGAAGGTAGCACTGTTTTAGATTAATATCTCAAAACTATTATCGGGAAACCCGTCGCTTTTTTGACGTTTAATATTTGTTTATAACTTCAAGTTTGCGACATTTGTGACTATCTAAATGATGTATTAAATAATAATAATAATAATAATAATAATAATAATAATAATAATAATCCATGGAACAAAGGTGTCCAGGACTTTGAGTTACAAGCGACTATAATCATAAACTGTAAATAATGGGTTAATCATAAACGTTCTAAACATCAACATCATAAACAAAGGGTTAATCAGAAACTGTAGGGTATCTGTGGGGCAGTATATTAAGGGACAGAAACAAATCTTCTAAAAACACTTAAAGCCTCATTTCCTGCTTTGAGAATAGAACCTGCTCAAGGGTGACTACCCAGGCAGTGTTGAGACATAGGACAATCACGATATTTTCTGAGCCACGATGACTCCCTAAGAAAAATATTTTTTTAATAAACTCGTGATTTTTGGGACTGGGGAGAGTTGGAAAAGGGGATTTGAGACTTAAGGCTGATTTTAGGGTAAACGAAGAGTTGGACAAAGGATTTTACACTCAGGCGTGACTTTTGGGACAGGGGTGAGCTGGACAAGGAGATTTTACACTTGGGATCATTTTAGAGTAAACGGAAAGCTGGACAAGGGATTCTACACTCAGGCTAATTTTAGGGTAAACGAGTGGGGTAGCTGGAAAAGGATTTTTTACGCTTTGGGGAATTTTTGTGGAAGAGGGAAGCTGAAAAAGGGGATTTCACTCTTGGGGGAGATTCTTGGGGATAAGGAAAGATGGAAAATGGGATTTTAAACTTCAAGGCGATTTTTGGGGCTGGATTTTTCTGGGAAGGAAGCTGGAAAAAGGGACTTCACACTTGGGGTTTATTCGTGGGCTAGAGAGAGCTGCACAAGGGGATTTTACACTTAGAGGTGATTTTTGCGGCAGGGTAGAGTTGGACAGCGGCGGGAACTGGAAAAGGGGATTTTACACTCAGGGTGATTTTTGGGGCTGGGGAGAACTACACAAGAATATTTTCACATAGGTGGGATTTTTGGGACAAGAGGGAGTTGAATAAGAGGATTTTGCACTTAATAGTGATTTTTGGGGCAGGGGAGCTGAAAAAGGGAATTTTACACATAAGGTGATTTTTGGGGAAGCTGGGAGCTGAAAAAAGGGAATTTTACACTTAAAGTGATTTTTGGGAAAGTTGGGAGCTGAAAAAGAGAATTTTACACTTGGGGCAGATTTTTGGGGATAAGGAAATCTGTAAAAGGGGACTTTGCATTTCGGGTTAGTTTTTAAGTCAGGACAGAACTAGAAAAGAGGATTTTACTCTTAAGGGTGGTGCTTGGGACAGCGGAGAGCTGGACAAGGGATTTTACACTTCGGTGTGATTTTTGGGGCCAGGGATAACTAGGCAAGAAGATTTTTCAATCCGGCGGGATTTTTGGGGCAGCGGTGAACTGGACAAGGGAGTTTTGCACTTAGGAGTAATTTTTGGGATCATGTGAGCTGTAAAAGGGGATTTTACACTTGGGGTAATTTTTGGGGCTAAGGAAACCTGGAAAGGGGGATTATGCATTTCGGGAAAATTTTTGGGTCGGGAGAGTTGGAAAAGGGGATTTTACTTTAAAGGGTGATGCTTAGAAAAGCAGGGAGCCGGATAAGAGATTTTAAACTTCGGGGTGACTTTTGAGGCTAGAGATAACTAGACAAGAAGATTTTTCAATCAGACGGGATTTTTGGGGCAGCGGGGAGCTGGATAAGGGGATTTTACACTTAGGGAAGATTTCTGGGGATAATTAAAGCTGGAAAAGGAGACTCAGCATTTCGGGGTAATTTTAAGGCTCGAGAGACCTGGAAAAGGGAGTTTTACACTTGAGAGAGATTTCTGGGGATAATTTATTTATAATTTATAAACAATACAGCGTCAAATGGAAAAGGGGATTTTACTCCTGAAGATGATGTTTGGGACAACGGGAATTTGGTCAGAGATTTTACACGTAGGGGTGATTTTTGGGAATAGGGAGAACTAGAAAAGAGGATTTTTCATTCTGGCGTGATTTTTGGGGCATCGAAGAGATGAAAAAGGAGATTTTAGGGATGAGGTCAACTGAAAAAGGGAATTTACACTTAGCGGTGATTTTTTGATGAAAAAATAGAGTTAAAGGTGTAGTTGTGGAAAAAAAGAGAATGCCTTCTGAGTTTTAATTATCTGAAATAAATAATATTAAATTTTTCACCCGATGCGCATTCAGATTTTTACTTGATTGACGTGGCAAGCAAAGTTTGAATGTATCAGATTTGGTGTAAATTCATACATTCTACACTAGTATGGAATTTACTCTTTTTCACAAAGCGTTAAATTTCTGTCGATTTTAATTGAAGTTGATTATCGAATTTACAACAATTCAGCTAAAAATATCCAGTTTTACAGTATAATCAAAATATAGACACACGATGTTAATAACAGTTAAACATATTCTATCACATTGATTTTCGATTACAAAGTATAAAATTACTGTCTTTGTAAAAAATCCTTTCTCTCACACTGGAAAAAACATTTTAAAAGAGATGCCTATCAAATTTAAATTTAATTGAATCGATTTTAGATTAATTTAATTTTCAAATAAAAAACTAAATACTTTTAAGAATCGAATCATAGAAAGATAATGCAAAAAACGTCGAATTTTGATGTTTTGGACAAGTTGGAATAACTTTGGAAATAATTAACAATTTTTAAAGTTCTTAGGCTTTATTATAATGTGAGTGAGAAAATTTCAAATAATAATTGTACTCATCACAGAATTTAAAAAATTTCAAAGCAATAACATTTTTATAAATATCACTAAAATTGATTAAAATATGATAAGTAATGGTTTTTAAAATAATGTTGTAAGTATTTACACATTTTTGAAACTTTGCAACTTTTTTTGTGCCAAGTTTTACCTAGGGGTGACGCCAAGGAAATTTTTAATACAAATATTTCCAATTTAGAAAATTATTATCATAGAGACTTAACTTTAAAATTATCCCAAGAACTTAAAAAAATGTTAGTTACCTCCAGAGTTAATTCAGTTTTTGGAAAATATTAAAATTTGACGTTCTTTGCAATATCTGTTTATAAATTTGTCATTTTGCCTTCGTATTAGAATTTTTAGACGCAGGATTTTATTACTGAATGAATTAAAATTAAAATGAATTTGAGGTTGTTTTGCAATATCTTGTTATAAAATTGCCATTATTTCATTTTTATTTACTTATTAGAGGCAGGATTTTATTACCTTTCGCGATATAATGAGGAAAAAATTTGCATGCTAATATTATAAAAATGTAGTATGGACTTTAGCAAAAACAAAAAACAAGCGTGTGTCCAAGAAGCACTTTACAATTTTTTTAAAATTCTAAATTATTTAAAAAAATAGTTTTTTTCTTGACTTTTGTACAGCTAGATGAATTTTGTATAAAAACTAAAGAACGAATTTATTCAGAAACTGTTAATTAAAATTTCGAAATTTCACGATTGGATGTTCTCATAAAAGAGAATTTTGACAATATTGTCAAACTCAAGAGATTCAAAATCTAGATCCTATAAAATTGTAATATTATCTAATTTTTTACTTTAAAAAATCATTTCTAATTTTAATTTGAACGTATAAATCTACTGATTGTTTAATAAATTTAACAGTTTTCCTACTTGAAATTTAATTGTAAAATAAATATGGTTTATTATTAAAATATTCATGGCGTAAAAAAGTCGGCTGAAAAAATTAATGAGAGATTAATTAAAACAATAAAGCGCAAGAAATTTCGCCAGAGGCAAATCAGAAAATAAAACTTGAAATATAATTTCCAGTCTTCTCCTGCTTTTAAAATTAATAATTAATGCAAAACGCATGTATATGAATAATAAATACAGATACAGGATATGCTTTTTATTTAACGGATAATGTCCTCTGAATCCATTTAATTAGATTTTCTTAAATCAAATAAATAAATTCACTAACAGAAATAAGAGACACAATTTGAATAATTAAAACAACTAAGGTAGAACTATGTTTAAATTCTAGATTTAGCAATTACTTAATGGTTCTTCGGAAGCCGATAAATTCATTCAATATTAAGATCTTTTTTGCAAGTCAATATTTAGAATGAATTTTTATAAGTCTGTTAGAATATCAATCTAGATTTTCTACTAGAATTCGAACTTTGAGAAGTTTCTTTCAAGTTGCTAATAATTTTTAGAAAAAAATTCAAAAGCCTTTTACCTGACTTTGACTTTGAATAGAAAAAACTTATAAAAAATTCTGCCAGCGGGATTCGACCCCAGGCTTTCCGGTTATGAACGTGTCGCGTTTTTTTAGCAGGTTCAAAGTTATTATTTTTTTAAATACTTTAAACTAAATTCCACATCTATCTTTTCAGATTAACTTACTATTTTTATTATGTTTAAAATATTTTGTTAATAAAAAATGAACGAAAAATATGATTTCCCAAAGTATTATTATTTCTGTTTCATCCATTTTATAAACAAATAAATATCTACGGTACTTTTCTGGGATTCAATCTTTTCTCTTTGAAAAAATATATATAATTTTCAAATACTTTCCAATGTTTACTGAAACAAGAAAAAAATATTCATAATTTTCTATTAGGAAATAATATTAACAATTGGGTTATATTTGTACGTTTATGCAGAAAAATACTATTTTTTACTAAAAACTGCTACAAATGACTTCATATTATTTGGCTAAAAATTTTTATTTCAATTCAACAATTTCAATTTTTATTAACAAATAATATAAAAAACTGCGTCATACTCGTATATTCTATAACAAAATTTATGTTTTATAGAGAAAAAACTGTTTTAACAATTTGCTTCAAAACAGTGGTTCAAAATAGTTTTTTTTGTATCTTGAACTACGAATATTAAATCATTCTCTATATATAGTTTGTTAATAACAATTGAATTTATTAACCAATATTAGAATAATATTAGGTAAATCGAGTCAAAACACAAAATTCCTCTTCGCAATAAGTATTACATTCCATTGATAATTATATGTTTAAATACTTTTTATGCAGATTTATTATTATTATTGATAGAAACTTAACAAAAATAATTGCTTAAACAATTATTATTAGTTTCAAGAATATGATCTTTGAAAAACGCTAAAAAGTTACAGTTTTTTCTGAAATATTGAACTTTTGGTCAACTTTTGGATTAGAGTATGCTAGTATTAAATGGAGATCTACAAACATAATTGTTTAAACAAATTCTCATCATATATACTTATCTTTTCCTATAGTAATGTTAGAAAGGTGCAGTTTTTTCAGAAATTTCAAGTTTTTTGTCCAGTTTTCACTTGGTGAGGTAATAATTCAAGATAATAAAAATAATAATTTAAATAATTTATTATTATTTTTTATAATATTTTATTTGAATAATGCTATGAAGTTGGAATTTTTTCTGAAATTTTCAAACTTTTTCAGCTTTGCGCTTACCTGTAAGGTAACGAATAATCTAGGTTAACAAAAAAATTGTTTAAAAAATTCATTATTGTTTATAACTATCTTCTCTTAGATCAATGCTAGAAAGTTGTGGTTTTCTCATAAATTTCTAACCTTTAGTCAGAGCAAAGTTATATTTAATATAAGTTAAACAAGTATTTGTGTAAACATTATGAATACTTTTTTCAGATATAAGATCGTAAAAATATTTCATTAACATCTCATATAGGAGAAGATAGTTATAAAAAAAAAAAGATTTATTTAAACAATTATGTTTGCTAAACTGCGTTGATTATTACAGAACTCTAAGTGAAAACTGGAAGAAAGTTGAAAGTTTCAGAAAATCCGCAACTTTCTATCATTATTCAAAAAGAATATTAATGAAAATAATAATAATTGTTTAAAAATTCTTGTTTTTTTTAATTGTATTAATCATTATTTCACCATAATTAAAAAGTGTATAGAAAGTGGAAAATTTTAGGAAAAAACTACAACTTTCTAGCCTTATTTTAAGAGAATAATTGCGAAAATAATAATAAATTGCTAAAAGTTTGTAAACATATAATTATCAATAGAAAGTAGTATTTTATGTATTAGAAACAATTTGTACTAAAAGAAACCGTAAAAAAATTATAATTAGCACCTAAAACTCCCAAAAACCAATTTTTCACTTATGGTTTTTTTAGGACCCCATAAAACAAACTTATCTGAATAAAATTAGCAAGAACCTATTTTTTCTTTTGGGAAATACGTATTAAGCTGCATGGGACTCGAGGAACCTCGAAATGCATTGTTATCTTTTAAAACCCATTTTTTATGAAGTCTGTCAAATTTGGGGGCTATATGCATAAAAATTCGAAAAAAAATTCAACGCATTTTTCAAGGTGGCCGCTTTAGTCCCAGATAACAAATTCCTGGTCTTTTTCCGGAGTTTCCCCGGTTCGCAAACATTTTTCACGGTCAATGAAATTAAACAAGTCAAAATTTAAAACCAAATATTTCGGTATTTAAACTGAACAATTTTAAATTAAATAAAGTTAAACTGCTAATTAAAATTTTTTAACTTTTATAAATTGTAGAGTTCAAAGATTCAGATTCAGTTCAAAAAATATAAATCCAGGTTATAATTTTCAATTCTCTAAATTGAAAAATCAATCAATAAATTAAAAAATGTTAATAATTATATCGTTTGAAAAAAAATTTAAGCCGGAAATAATAAAAATTCCTTTTTTATATAAGCTAAACACTTTTTTAATTATTTGGAACGGTTTAGAAATCCTTCAAATGCTTCAAAATGTTATTATAATATCTTGAAAAATCATGTGGTTTTTCTTTTTTTCAAATTTTGTTTTTTTTTTTGAAATTTTGTCAGAACTTCTAAACATCTTTTAAAATTATTCGAATTTTTCATCAAATTTTATTTAAAAGCCAGCTAAATAAAAAAAAAATCCCTTAAAATATTCCACATTTATTTTTGACAATTCTTTAAATCTTTCTAAACATTTTCATATGTTCAGTTAAAATAAATTTAAAAAATAAAAAAATCATTTTCAATTTTTCTAGGGTATGTTTTTTGTTCTTCTGAAGCCCTTTAAAATTCTTAAGAAGCTTCCTAATTGTTTGTTCAAAATCTACCAAAATCTATATTTGGTATTAAATGAGGCCGAATTAAAATGGTAAAGTTCAAAGTTTAGTTTAATTATTGATTTTAAATTAACTGTCAGATATTTTAAAATATTAACTAATTATTCTTGTTTTTAGTCAAAAAATTCCAAATTGAAAGGGTTAAAAATGAATTTTTTGGGCTGAAATAATATTTAAAATTAAATAAAAGCCTTTTATTATTAATATATTATTCCGATGTAACTTAAAAATTGAAACAGTTTAGTTCTTAACATTAAAATCTATAAATACTAAAATTTTGAACTTTGAAATCTTAAAGTACAATTCCATTTTGAAAATCATTCAATAATTTATATTCACAGTAGATCAACTAAAAAAATGTTTATCAAAAATCTTCTATTTTAAACGTTTCGTAACTACTTATTTAAAAAAAAAACAGTTGAAATCAAAGGACAGATTTTTTTTCTAAAAATTTCTAAAACTCCCGGTCAAAAAATAAATTTACTTTCATATCCCGTTTTTTTCGGCCTTAAAAAATTGCAGGTCATTTCCCGGTTTTCCAGTTTTCTCGGTCCAGCGACCACCCTGATTTTTGGACATTTCAAAAAATCATTATGGAAGAAAACTTAATTTATAGAAAAAATATTAAAATATCGATGATTTGAAACTTACGCTGGTAACACCATAAATGAAGGCACGTCTCGCGAGAGGGCCGGGTCCATCGACGGTTTTTCCGTCGTCTTCTGGTCCCCAGGAAGCACTATAGATGTCTATATGATCAGGATTCAATCCCAAAGCTCTAGCCTCGACAGCATCGTTTACAGGACCGTCGAGCATTCTTACTCCTGCGAGACATATTGATACCGTGGAAATATTGATCTTCCCTTCATGCTTCAAGAAATTGTGTTCATACATTCTGAGCTCAAGATTTACCGCAGATTCGATACAAATTTCACCGTTCATGCATTAATTCAACAGGGATCTCAAATCTGCCATCACTTGAATATTCCAATAAAAAAGAGACATTTATTGCAATTTGTATTTTATATTGTTCTTAATCCTTTCTAGATTTGATTAATTTTTTTTTAAATTGTTAAATTTAAATTAATTTTTTCAATTGTTCAATTGTTTCTTCATTTAAATCCTTCAGGGTTGCTACAAAATCACAATTTCAAAATTCCCTGACTGTTTTCTCATCAATTTTCTACAATTAAAGACGAATGAAAAAAATACATGAAGTTTCAACTAAAAAAGATCAATTTTAAGTTGAAAATATTAATTATCAACAGAAAAAAGGAATTATCAACAAATTATTTAAATATTCAACCCAAGATATTAATTTTAAATTAAATAGTTGAATTTTCAACTCGAAAATATAAATTTCGAACCAAAAATGGAATAATTAAATTTTTTATTAAAAAACTTAATTCTAAATTAAAAAAAAATAAAAATTGTCAACAAAATATTTAAATTAAAAAAAAAAGAACTCTCAATCAAGAAGGTTAATTTTCACTTAAAGCAGACGAGTTTAAAAACAAATACACATGAGTTTGGCTAAAAACATAAATTTTAAATAAAAGAACAATTATTTTTAACCAAAAAGAAAGGACTTTCAAGATAAATTTGGCACAAGAATGAAATAATCACATTTTCAGTTTAAAAAATTTTATTTTAAACCACCAGAAAAGGAATTTTCAAAACAATATTAAGATTTTGAACAGAAAAGATGAGTATTTAATCAAGAAGTATAATTTTGAGTTACGACAGACGAATTTAAAAATAAAAACATAAGTTTTTAACAAAACAAACTGAAATTTTAAGTTACAAAAATTAATGAACAATAAAATAAATGTAATTTTCAACATATTAATTAAATTTTGAAACAAAAAAATGAGCTTTCAACTAAGAACATTATTTTTCAGTCTAAATATTCAAATAATTCTAATAAATTCTAAATAGCTAAATATAACTATCTAAAATAGTTAAATAGCTAAAATAACTAAATAAAATAATAGCTAAAATAACAAAATATTCAACCATAGAGATGAATTTTGAACTAAATAGTTAAATTTTCAAATCGAAAAGATAAATTTGGCACCAAAAATGGAATAATTACATTTTCAGTTTAAAGAATTTAAATTTTAAACCAACAAAAATGGAATTTGCAACAAAATATTAAGATTTTGAAGAAGAAAGAGGAGCTTTCAATCAAGAAGTTTAATTTTCAGTCCAGACAGACGAATTAAAAAAATGAATACATGAGATTTCAACTGAACAAACATAAATTTTAAGTTATCAAAATTAATTAATAATCTGACGAATGGAATTTTTAACATATTAATGAAATTTTGAAACAAAAAGATGAGCTTTCAACTAAGAAAATTAATTTTCATTTTAAACATTCAAATAGTTCTAATAAATTCTAAACAGCTAAATAAAAATACTTAAAATAGTTAAAATAGCTAAAATAATAGCTAAAATAGCTACATATTCAACCATAGAGATGAATCTTCAACTAAATAGTTGAATTTTTATCTCGAAAAGATAAATTTGGTACAAAAAATGAAATAATTAAATTTTCAGTCAAAAAAAAATAATTTTAAGACAAGAAAAAAGAAATATTCAATAAAATATTTAAATTTTGAACCAAAAAGATGAGCTTTAAAGCAAGAACATTAATTTTCAGTTAAAACAGACGAATTTGAAAATAAATACATGCAATTTCAACTAAACAAACCTAAATTTCAAGTTGAAAAAATTAGTTAACAATCAAACAAAAGGAATTTTCAACAAATTAATTGAATTTTCAGCCAGAAATAAATTTTTAAATAAATAGTTGAGTTCTTAACTCAAAAATATATATTTTGCACCAAAAATGAAATCATTATATTTTTAGGTATAGCATTTAATTTTCAACTGAAGATTTTTAACCACCTAATTTATTAACAAAAGAGTTTAACTATAAGTCAATTCCTTTTATTTGGAAGCAAAAATATGAATCTTCAACTAAAATAATGAATATTTAACTGGAATACTGGAATTTCTAACCAACGAAACGAATTTTAAAACAAAAAGATTAATTTCCAAGTAAAAAAATTAATTTTGTATAAAGAAGAAGACAAATGAAAAAGAAATACATGAAGTTTCGTCTAAAAAAAATAAATTTTAAGTTAAAAAATTAATCCGCAACAAAAAAAGAAATTCTCCACAAATTGGTTAATACTCGTATATAAACCAAAGAGATGAATTTTCAACTAAATAGTCGAGTTTTAAACTCGAAAAGATAAATTTGGCACTAAAAATAGAATAATTATATGTTTGTAGTTAAAAAAATTAATTTTTAACAACAACAAAAAAAGGAATTTTCAACAAAATAGTCAAATTTTTAACCAAATAGATGAGTTTTTCAACCAAATAGTTGAATTTTCAAGTGAATAATACCGTCAAATTTATTTATTTAAGTATTAAAATTTACTATAATAATATTAAACAATTTATTTTTTAATAATAGGGTATCTAATCCTAGTTTATTAAAAAATTTATTAAATTTCATTAAAAATAATTTTTAAAAATTATTAATTACTTATATTTAACAAAATAATAAAAATTTATTTATATAAATAATTTACTAAAATAATTAAAAAATGAATCTTTAACTGGGATAGATGAATTTTTAATAAAAAAGATTAATTTTTAACAAAACAGTTTAACTCTGAATCAATTAGTTTTATTTCAATACAAAAATATGAATCTTTAACTAAAATAATAAATACTTAACTAGAGTACTTGAATGTACAGAAAGAATAATTTTCTACATAAACAGACAATTAAAAGAAAAATTGTTGGATTTTCAAAAAAAAAGTTGAATTTTTTACCAAGAAGCTTAATTTTCTAGAGAAAAGAACAAAATTTCAAAAAAATACAAGTAATTTCAAACTGATACTTTAATTTTCAACTAAAAATGATCAATTATAAAAATAAACTTTAAAGAATAAGAAAATGAATTTTCAACAAGGTACTTAAGTAAAGCAATATAAATGTGATTTTACAAATAAAAAATCATTGTTATTCAATTTGATACGAAAATTTAAAAAAATAAGCACCCTCTCGAAAAAAATCCCTGAATAAAAAAAATTTCTTGACATTTCCAGGAGTTACTTCTTCAAAATGGACACAATTTCGGTAAGTATTTAAAATGGAAAGCAAAGCATAGAGAAACAATAACCGCATCCATTGAAATAAAAAAGACTGAAAATAACTGACCGATCGGTTGAAATTTTTATTCGCAGTTGAAATAATTTTCAGTGCAGCAAACAGTAGTAACTGGAGAATAAAATTTCATGCGATCGATAAACGTTGCCACCAAACGAAATTGCGTGATGTCTCTCTTTTGTCAAGATTTGAAAATACGAACACATTGTTTCGAGTTTTATACTGTAGAATGAACGACAATAAAGGGAGGCTTTTTACTCTCGTGAAAATTGAAATTGCTTCGTAGGGTGGGCACTCGGAAAATGATTTGTAATGCATCGATAGTACAATTTTTCCGGAAAATATTGCAAGGAAAATATAAAAATAACACTTTTATGCGAAGAAATAATGAAATTGACTTTTTAATTAAATAAATTTAACAATAGAAATCGACGGTAATTCCGTGATTGTAAATTTTAAAGTCTGTTGGAAATTAATCATTTTTAAATGGGAAACGTTTACTGATAAATAATTTAAATGAAAGCGTTTAAATTACGACCCTTTAAAATTGAATTAAAAAATAACAATTAAAAATTAAACCGTTCGATTTTTTTAAAACTAAATTTTATTTAAATTAAAAGCTAAATTATTTTAATTTTTAATAGTTTTAAACCCCTTAAAATGATTCAAAAATGTTATTACAAAATCATAGAACATTTATATGTTGTTTTATATTTTTAATTATTTTTTTTATTTTTCAGAACTTCTAAACCTATTTTAAAATTATTCAAATTTCTTCCCAAACTTTTCCTTAAAATGTTTTAATATCCTGCCAAACTGGAAAATTTCCATAAAATCTTCCACATTCAGTTTTGAGAATTTTGTAAATCTTTCTAAATCTTTTTGAATATCCACTTAAAATTTATTTTTCAAAACAATTTTCAATTTTCCAAGGAAATAAAAGAATTCAAATTGGGACACTTTTAAATTGGAATAATCAAATCTCGAGAAACTCCAGACTGAAATAAATACAGACTTTACAGCCCAAAATGGTCTCGAAACAGGGAAAACAGAGTGATTTACCAAAAAAAAAATCTGTAATAAAAAAATAATATAAAATAAACCGCTGGGTTTAAAATCAGAAAAGATGAATTTTCAACAAAAAAAACAATTTTCCACCAAGATTGATGAATTTTCAACCAAATAATTAAATTTTCATAAAGAAAACATTCATTTTTAACAAAAAATTTGTACTTTCGAGCAAAAGAGACGAACTTTGAAGCAGAAAAATGAAACTTCGATCAAAAACCAAATACATGCATTTTCAATTAAACATTTGAACTTTTAGTTTAAAAAATTAATTTAAAAATAAAATCGAATTTTCAACAAAATAGTCAAATTTTTAACCAAAATGATAAACCTTTAACCAAAAAAATGAATTCTAAACGAAAAATTGAATTGTTGATATTTCAAACAAGCAATATTATGTCACTAAAAGTGACGATTTTTCAAGAAAATAGTTGAATTTTTAATCAAATACTTGGATTTTTAACCAAATTATTCAGTTTTTAAACAAATAATATTAAAGTTCATCCAAAACCCAAAACCCAAAACACATGATTTTTCAATTAAATAATTGAATTTTCAGTTAAGAAAATTAATTTTCAACCCAAAAAATCGATTTTTCAACAAAATAATGCATTTTTCAATCAAAGTGATGAATCCTCAACCACAAAAATTAATTTTAAACAATAAATCTCATTTTTACATTTTATCCAAACAAGATTTTAGTTCTGAATCTAAAATAGTTAAATTTTAACAAAAATTACAATTTTTCAGTAAAATAGTTTAATGCTAAACCAAAAAAAAAAGATTAATTTTTAGTTGAACTGTTGAATTTTTAACCAAAAGTATAAAATTTCCTCTAACGGAGATGAGTTTTAAACAAATGAATTAAAAATAATAAATCAAAGAGATGAATCTTCAACCAAAGGAGATAAATTTACAAAAATACAAAAAGAATTTTCAACAATTTAGTTCAATGTTCGTCAAAATAAATTAATTTTTAACCAAATAGTGGAAATTTCAAGCAAAGGATATAATTTTTCAACAAAATAGTTGCATTTTTAACCAAATAGTTGAATTTTCAATCGAATGATCGATTGGAATGTATCCCTTATAAATTGAAAGTTCAACTATTTGGTAGTAAATTCACGTATTTTGTTAAAAATTCGTCTTTTTGTTTAGAAAATTAATCTTATTTGTTGAAATTCATCTTTTTGCTTCAGTATTAATTATTTGGTTAAAAATTCCTCTATCTTCGTTAAATTCAACTAGTTGAAGATTTTGAAAATTAATTTTTGCAACTGAAAATTGGACGATTCCACTTTTGGTTCATATAATATATTTTTTAGTTAAAATTGAATTATTTGGTTTGCAAATGCATATTTTTTGGCAGAAAATTAACATTCTGGATAAAAATGTCATCATCGTAGGTAAAAAACTTAACTATTTTGTTGAAAATGTATTTATTTTGTTACAGACTTAACTGTTTTTTAAAGGAATTATTTTTTAGTGGAGAGTTAAGCTATTTAATTAAAAAGTCGTCATTTTGGATTGCAAATTTATTTTTGATGGTAGAATAGTTATATTATTTCTACAAAAATTCACCTTTCTTCGCTGAAAATAAACCTTGCGAATTGAACTTTTTGTTCAAAAGTTCAACTATTTTGTTGAAAATTCGTCACTCATGTTTGAAAGTTTAACTATTTGGTTATTTTTGCAACTATTTGGTTAAAAATTATTTTCTTATCGTTGAAAATTTATATCTTTTGGTAGACAATCTTTTTTGGTTAAAAATTCATTACTTAGAATCATTTACATTAATTTTATTCGAAATAATTTTGGGCTACGTTAGTTTATCTAAGGATCACTTCGGGGTATTAGGGTATATCAGCCTAATGCCCATAACTAATTTTAATTAAAATTACATTTGCGGACACAATTTCGGCTTAGAATTCCCCTTCATATTAATTATATTTCAGAGAATTTTTGGCTAAGTTACTTTCTCTGAGAGTCGCTTCGGGGTATTGGGGTATATCCGCCAAATTCCATCCCTAATTTTAATAAAAATTCAATTTTCGGGCACATTTGTATCTTAGAATTCAGCTAGATATTAATTTTATTTGAAAGACTTTTGGGCTACGTTATTTTGTCTAAGAGTCGCTTCGAGGTATTGGGGTATATCGGCCAAATGCCCACCACTAATTGTAATAAAAATTAAATTTTCGGACACAATTGCAGCTTAAAATTCTCCTTTATATAATTTCACTTGAAATAGATTTTAGCTAAGCTACATTATCTGAGAGTCGCTTCGGGGTATTGGGGTATATCAGCCAAATGCCCATCCCTAATTTTAAATAAAATTACGTTTGCGGACAAAATTTCGGCTTAGAATTCCCCTTCATATTAATTATATTTGAGAGAATTTTTGGCTCAGTTACTCTCTCTGAGAGTCGCTTCGGGGTATTGGGGCATATCGGCCAAAATCCAAACACTGATTTTAATTAAAATTAAGTTTCCGGCCAAATTCCCATCAATAATTTCAATTCAAATTAGGTTTGCGGACACAATTACAGCTTAGAATCCCCCTTTATATTAATTATATTTAAGAGAATTTTTTGCTAAGTTACTTTCCCTGAGAGTCACTTCGGGGTATTGGGGTATATAGGACAAAATCCAAACATTGATTTTAATTAAAATTAAGTTTTCTTACACAATTGAAGTTTAGACATCACCTTGATATTAATTTCATTCAAAAGAATGTTTGTCTAAGTTACTTTATCTTAGGGTCGCTTCGGGCTATTGGGGTATATCGGCCAAATTCCAAAACTAATTTTAATAAAAATATAATTTCGGATACAATTGAATCTTAGAATTCGGCTTGATATTAATTTTACTTGAAACAATTTTGAACTACGTTACTTTGTTTAAGAGTCGCTTCGGAGTATTGGGGTATATCGGCAAATTCCCATCAATAATTTTTATTCAAATTAGGTTTACGGACACAATTGCTGCTTAGAATTCTCCTTTATATCAATTTTACTTGAAAGAATTTTTGGCTAAGTTACTTTCTCTGAGGGTGGCTCAGGGGTATTGGGGGTATATCAGCCATATGCCCACCATTACTTTTAATTAAAACGAAGTTTTCGGACACAATTGCAGCTTAGAATTCGGCTTGAATTGCAGTCTAATTTTAACTAAAGCTTGAATAATGAAAATTGAACAATACCTCCTATGCTGGAATTGTAGGCAACTCCAACACCACAGTATTGGTTGAAAGCGACGGCAGCGACTTCACCAGCGCATCTAGTGCCGTGCTTGTTGTCGCCATTGTCTCTGGGCATCGGATCATCGTCATTGTCGTTAATGTCAGTACTAGCCTCGTGATCGTAATTTAAGGCAAGATCGGGGTGGTTCGTCTGGATTCCATCGTCCAAAATTGACACCACGACACCTTTTCCAGTGTATCCCTTCTGCCAAGCTGGCCCAAGATTCATGTCGAAACCATCCTTTGCCCCACCGTTCTAAAAAAAAAGAACAACAAATTTAAAAAAATACAATTCTGGATATCAATAATAAATATCAATTTTTTGTACATTTTTTATTAAAAATAAAGATGAATTGTTTATTAATTTGCTGCATATTAACCAAAGGATGTGGTAAATACTGTAAATGTTAATAAAAATAAAAATGAAACTGTTGAGAATTTTAAAAAAAGTACCGACAGCGAGATGTGAACCTGCAAACGCAGACTGTAAGACCAATGAGTGAGATGCGGAGCTCTCCTACTCTAATGTTTCAAGTTCGGTTTTACGAATTAATCCTTAAGTGAAAAAAATGAACGTTTGAGAGTCCGCTTGTTCAAAACAGTGCAAATTAAAAATATTTCAATGGAAAATATTTTTATATGGCGCGAAATATCCAATATTATAATTGTAATGCCTCGAGCAGTTCTACATAGCTGTAACGTTTTTAATAATATATATCAGCTTTTTGCATATTTTCAACTAAAAATAATGATCGATTGTTTATTAATTTTCTAAAGAATAAGAAAAAAAGTACTCAAAGCGAGACGCGAATCTACAACTTAGAGTGGGGCGATGCCCCCCCCCCCAATTTTAAGAAACCAAATTAAAATTTGAAATATTACTTTTCTGAAATTTTGAATAAAAAATAATTTGAAACGAAATGCTTGTAACCTCAAAAAAGAAATACATTTTTTTTTAAGCAAAAGAGACGAGCTTGCTACCAAAAACAACTCAATTTTAAACAGAATTATTGAATTTTCAATAAAAAAAGATGAATTTTCAATCAAGACTAGTTTAATACTAATAAAAAATGAACTCTCAATTACTTTCTCAGGCAAAAAGATAAATTTTTAAGCAAGAAGATTATTTTTTTACCAAAAAAGCTAATTTCGAACTAAATATATAAATTTCTAAACAAATAGTTGAATTTTCTACCCAGAGCATTAATTGTTTACCAGAAAAGGCGATTTTTCAAAAAGTTACATGAATCAACCAAACTGTTGAATTTTTTAAGTAAAAAGAATAATAAAAAAAATGTTTAAAAAGAAATTGTCAACCAAACTGCTTAATTTTGAAGAGAAAATGATGAATTTTCTTGACAAAATACTTAATTTTCGTCGCGAGAATAAGAAGTTTGAACAAAAAAGATAATTTCCAATCAAATGATTAAATTTTAAGTTTAAAAAACAGTTCACCTAAAAAAGTAATTTTTATGTGGTTAAAATTCTGAACGTTCAAATGAACGACATTTTTTACTGATGACTTTGCAAACCAGGACTAAAATGTTTTTTTTTTCACTAAAACGTTTGTTAATTTATATTGGAAATAATTCATTATTAAAAAAAGAATTGAAAAGCATAATTTAAATTACAGCTGGAACAATATTTATATTATTTTAAATGAAGAATATTAATTTTTACCCCAAAAATGAAAGTTTTAATAAAGCAGTCAAATTTTTTACAGAAAAAGGCAAATTTTCAACAAAAAAAAACACAAAATCTATTTTCAACCAAAGAGTTGAATTATTTGTCTAAAAAGGTTACTTTTGAACCAAAAATGAAATAGCTAAAATAGTAAAATTAAATAGTAAAATCTTCAACTAAAATTATGAATCTTCAACCAAAAAAATGCATTTTTAATCAAGCAGTCCAATTATCAATTTGTTGAATTTTCAACTTAAAAATATGAAAAAAAATGTCAGCACTAAAATTTAAAAATCTGATTAAAGTGGTATTTATCGCCATATTATATTTAATGTGAAAAGTTATTTTAAAAGGGGTTGGAGCCCCCCCCCCCCGACCAAATCCTTTCATATACATTCGCTGAAGAAAATAATCCACAATCAAATTGATGTTCTAGGGAAAAAATGAAAGGTTGACAATTCCCTTTTTAAAAAGGGCAGATTAATTAATATATTTTTATATGACGAGAAATATTCAATATTATGATTGCAAAGCTTCGCGCGTAATCGGACATCATTCTCGCGGTAAAATCAATCATTAAAAAAAAATTTGAAATAACCAGACTTCAGTAACGAAATTTTTGAACGGAAAATATTTCCCTCTGGCGAAAGAATTTCCAATGAAAAGGGTCAAATTTCGGTGCTACGCCAGTCGTCTCGATAATTGAGAAATTCCACAAGTATTAAACCCGCTGGATCAGAAATATCAATATTAAACTTTGGGTCAAAAATATTTTCAATTGGAAATATTTTTGTGTGAAGAAAGAAAAATTCGATTCATATGCCTCTAGAAACTTTACTTTGCCTAAATTAGTTTTCAAATAAATATATTGTTTCAAATAAAATAAAAGTGAATGCTATATGAAATTCAATTTAAAATGCTGCAAATTCCTAATATTTAAATAACAAATGCTTCATTTTTCAACAGCATAGATTATTTTTTAACCAAAAAGATGAATTTTCTAATAAAAAATATTTACGAATTTTTAACATCATTTATGAACTTTTAACCAAATAGTTGAATATTCAACTAAAAACATATACGTTTTCAATAACAATGAAACAGTTAACTTTGAAGAGAAAAAATTAATTTTTAACCATTAAAAAAATCATTTTTCTACAAAATCATTTTTCTAAAAAAAATGAATAGTTCAATTGCCAATAAAAAAATAATATATGAATCGCAAATTAAAAAAACAAATTTTCCCCTAAATAGTTACATTTTCACACAAAAATATGAATTCCTAACACTATATACGAATTTTTTAACAAACAAAAAAGACGAATTTTCAACAAAAATGGACTAGTTAAATTTTAAGCTAAATAAATTACTTTTAAACAAAACAAAAAAAGCAACCTTTACAAAAAATTAGTTAAATTTTCAGATACATTTTTAACTATAATGCGAAATTTTAAGCTGAAATAGTTCAGTTTTTGACCAAAAAATATACATTTTCAACCAAGAAGATTAATGCACAACAAAAAATGTGGTAGCTTATATTTCAACAAAAAAAGATTTCAATTTTAAATAAAAAACAGTTTTATTCAACTAAGAAGATAGATTTTCAGCCATAGTTGAATTTTGAGAACAAGAAGAATTTTTCAGAGAAGAGCGAAAAAAATGTCCAACTAACATTCAAATTTTTAAACAAAAAGATGAATTTTCAACAAAATACATTATATTTCAACCAAATAGTTAAAATTTCAACCAAATGATGAATTTTCAACTGAAATGATCAATTTTAAACTAGAATAGTTAAATTTTAAACAAAAAGACGAAGTGACAACATGGTAAATTTTTTTGAATTTTTAAGCAAAAAGGTAAATTTTGAACAAAAAACACATAAAACATTATAATTTCTCTCAATAAATTTAAAGAAGTTACCATAATTTTTAATTGAAAAAAAATATTGACCTGATAACTAACATGAAAGTTTTTAGATTATTTAGTTTTTAATTTATAATTTACACGAAATTCATTTTGATACGGAGTGCAGTAAAAATAATTGGCAGTTAGAATATTATTAGAAAAAATACGATTCATAAAACGCTTTAATAAAAAATTTCTTGTTCCGAATACAAGCGTATATTATTCCAGTGACATCATATGGTTCACTTTTTGATTTTCACCCACATAGTTATCAACAAGGTTATCAGCTTGAAGAAATTTATTAAAATTGTTCTGAAAGATAGGATCTAAAAGAAGAAAGATACTGTCTGGAATCACGAAATATAGTTTGTTGGGATGTTGTGTGTTAAATATAAATCCCATAAAGGGCCCTCGAGAATCTCTTACTCGGCAGCTACTTATCCAAGCGTAGAACCCCATATAAAAATGCTTTTAAATTATTTTTTCGGTGAAACTTAGCCACAAAACTGGTATATTAGAGATCGTATATTATGGCACGCAGATGGTGGATAACACGATATTTCATAAGAATAATCGAGAAACGTGGTACGAAACATAATATTGCAAAAATGGCCCAACCATGAGAAGGAAGTTTTTGATTAAATATATTCCCTTTTATACACGCTCTCGCCCCTTGCGAAAGAAAAAGTTCAACTTTATTGCACGACTTGAATCTATTTATTTTGTATCAGGCCTCGGAATGACTTCGGAGATTAAAAGAAGTATAAATAGTGTCAAAAATTTGAAAAAAGTGTTAAAATACTTTCCAAATAGTGTCATACAATTTTTCAAGTATTAAAAACTTATGCGCAGTCTTTAAAGTTAAAGATGAAATCGTAGACAACTGAAATCTTGTCATTGTGAATACTCTGTTGTTAAAGCTCCTTGGGCTTTAACGAACACATTTTTATCTCGTTTCGTATGAGAAAAGGGTTAAAAGAAAATGTTCATATCTGATTTAAAAGCAATTTTTTTATTGAACATTTTATATTACCTTGTATTTATTCATCACAAAATTAATTTGTTTATTGGTAAGGTCATTTTTCACGATTGAAACAAAACTACGCGTTTTATCAAACAATGATTAAAAACAAACTTGTAGCTCCTGTTTGTCCAAAAATGTCATTTTGAAAAAAATTTAATGTGTTTTTTAAGAATAACACAAAAACTACGCGACAAATAAAAAATTGATAAATAACGAACTTGTAGACATTTCTTGGATGCACAATTTTTGTCAATTCAGGTGCTGTCTTATATTGCATAGTTTAACTGCAAAATAGAATGGTTGATTTTGGAAAGATTAGCATGAAGAATTAATTTTAATTTTTAAAAAATTTCCAATTTTCTATCCTAAAATTTGTTATTTTAAAATAACAATTTTTTATGTAAACGCTTAGACAATCTAAAAAATTTCAAATTTTTGAATCTTTTTTCTAAACCTTATTTATTAAATAGGAAATACAATTTTTTTTAAATACCGCTAACGTATAACATAATATGCTAACGTAACCTTAAATTATTAAAAAATTATAAACTAAAAAAAAATCCTGTGAAACTATTAAAAATAGCAAATATAGCTCCGACTATAATGTTTGTTTTAAAATATAAATTTTTTATGCAAAGCACCAGACCTAACCTAAAATTGTTAAGAAATTATGAAACTTTATAGTCTAATGATTTTTGTAAAAAAAAGATAAAGGGAAACAAAAACGAAAAACTTTAATAGTTGAAAAATGCTTAATCTTTGAAATATAATAATTAGTGATTAAAAATACACATTTCCGATGCAGAGTGCTAACGTGACCTAAAATTGTAAATAAAACTAACACAACCTAAAATTATCTTTAAAATTAGATCTTCTCCAAACCTGTACGACTTTATACTAAATTCTTCTTTCAAAAAAGACTATTTTCAATTTTCAAAATGTTTCATATAGTTTTTATTAACAAAAGAGATCATTGGAAAATTTAATTTTCTAAATTTAAGAAATGAAATAACTTCGAATAATGAAAAGATATTGTTACATCTTTTTTTCAGATAGGATTTCTTTTCAATTTCTAAATTTAATAATATTTTTAATAGTTATTTTACATTATATTTTGCAGAATCGCATTCTGAAGTCTAAATACAATTTTTCCCAATTGATATTTCTGAAAAATAAGAATTTTTAACTTTTCAAAACGTAACAAATTCAGGTCTGGAAATCAACTTTAAATTTTAAATTGAAGAAGGTCCCCAGATCCTTTTTAATATCCCGCATTTAAATCACGATCTCACTTCAAAATTCCGGTTCGAAAATCCCTCTCGTAGCTGAAAATTCGATTTGACCCTATCCAATAAAATTTCTTCACCTTCCTCTTCTTCTTTCCTCCTTTTATTTTCCCGACCTCTACTTTTCAATGGACTCATCTCTCATTCTCCTATCATTCTCCTTTGCCTATTTCCACCTCAGTTTTCACGACTCGTAAAATGGGGTAAAAAAAATATTGAAGATAAAAAAGGAGAGGATAAGAAAGAGAAAAAAGCACGCAGCCGAGGCACATTGTACTATCGTACAATGCGGTCCATTGTCTCTTTCAACGATGCATGCGGTCGACCACAATTGTACAAAGGCGAAAAGTATCTCACATCCTGGGGTAGATATCGACTGGGGAGATTTAACAGCGACAAAAGTAACGTAAACCTTCAATGAAAAGGAACATTGTGCATTTCAGCTTATGACTAATAAGGACCTAAGGAGAAAGCAATTTTCCCTTTTTTAGTTTGTTCCTTTACGGGAATGTTTCTAATTTTTTAAAAATATTGCTTAAAGATGGAGATTTTCTTCTGTAAAAATTTATTCGTATGACCGAAACTATCGAGAATAGCCGTTTACTGACAGACAAGTTTGGATGTACAGTCTGTCAAGTTAAAGCGTGGGTGGCTTTACTCGCAGTCGGTAAGGTGTGTCGACATGATTTTGCTGTCAAAATATTAAGAAGAGCTCCCTCTTTCATGCTTTTTGATTTAACATTCAGTTTGCTTTCAATTCTCATCTTGTTATGTAGGTGAATAGGTGCAATCT
>NC_046666.1:42299383-42303216 GCF_010883055.1 Belonocnema kinseyi | reverse complement strand
AGGGAGCTCTTCTTAATATTTTGACACCAAAATCATGTCGATACACCTTACCGACTGCGAGTAAAGCCACCCACGCTTTAACTTGACAGACTGTATGTATTCGATAGCATCGAGTGCCCACATTCATAACACAGGACTACAAAATGGTGTTGGAAGTCTACTGGGATTGTAATAGGTATACTTTTAGTTTTTGGGGTCGCTGAACCCGAATCCATTCGCAGAATTAAACCAGCACATCATGATTTGCAGAAAAATTAAAAAAATGATTAAAAACTTGGAATTTCTGCATAAATTTCGTCCTCTAACCTGCAAACCCCAAATTAACAAGCCCCAAAGACACAAACTAACAAGCCCCAAACCCACGAACCCTAAACCAACAAACCCCAAACCCACAAGCTCCATATAAACAAACCCACAAACCCCAAACCAAAAAGCTTCAAACCGACAAACCCCACATCCACAAGCTCCAAACACACAAACTCCAAACACGCAAGCTCCATATCCTCAAACCTACAAACCCCAAACCCACGCACCCCCAACCGCGAACTAACAAACCCCAAATTATACCAATTTCTTAATTGGTATTATAAGATGTGAGGTATTTTGGTTTGTGGAATTGAGAATGGTGGGTTTTGGGTTTGTGGGTTTGTAAGTTTGGGGATATGGAGCTTGTAGATATGGATATTTTGGGTTTGGGGTTTGTACGTTTGCGGAAATGGGGTTTGTGGATATGGAATTTGTGGGTTTGGTGTTTGTGGGTTTCTGGATTTGGGATTTGTAGGTTTGTGGATATGGAGCTTGTGGGTTTGGGGTTTGTGGGTTTGTTGATATAGAGCTTGGGGGTTTGGGGATGGTTGGTTTGGGATTTGGGGCTTGTTAGTTTGTGGGCTTCATGCTTGTTAATTTGGGGTCTGCAGGTTTGGGGACGAAATATATGCAGAAATTCCAGGTTTTTAATCATTTTTTAAATTTTGCTGCAAATCCTGACGTCGTGGCTCAAATCTGCGAACGGATTCGTGCTCAGCGACCCCAAAAACAAAGTATACCTATAAGAATCCCAGTAGACTCCCAAAACCATTTTGTGGTCCTTTGTTATCGGCATCAAATGTTCCGAAAAACACGACTAAGTGAGAACCACGAAATAGTACACCCATCCAAGCGCTAACCACGACCAGTAGCGCTTAACATTCAAAATATCGACGAGTCGAGAACGACAAACGAAATTTTGTGCATTCTGGATTTAAAAGTATTTCAGGTCCGAAATAAAAAAACATAGGAAAATTAACATTATTTTCTGAATAAAATTTTTAGTTTTTTAAACTAATATTTTAAAGGTACTAAAAATTAACTTTAATTATTATTTGAAGAATTATTCATTATAAATACATTTAAAAAATTTTTATTTAATTAAAGCAGAATTAACAGTTTTTCCCCTATTTGCTTCTTTTCCCCATTTTGTCGTTTTTCCATTTAAATACTAACTGAATAATTTAATAGATACCAACAGGAAAATCCAACTATCTCTCTTTGGCTGTAAATGTTCTCTTTTTTGATTAAAAATGCAAATTGTTTGGTGCCAATTTAATTATTTTACTGAAAATTCAACAATTTTAATAAGAAGTTATAATTTTTTTTCGCTCGAAAAGGTAACTGCTTTGCTGTACATTTTTTTGATGGGTAGAAAATTAATCAATTTTGGTAAAAAAAAAACCCAACTTTTAGTTAAAACTTCTACTATTTTGTACAGAATTGAACAACTGGGTTGTTTTCCTTATTTGATCAAAAAAACTCAACTTTTAGTTAAAACTTCTACTATTTCGTACAGAATTGAACAACTGGGTTGTTTTCCTTATCATCTATTTTTTTTTAAATTTAACTTTTTGCTTAAAAATTAATTTGTTTTGATTGAAGATTAAACTATTTGGTTTCAAATTGATCTATTTTATTTGAATTCAACAGTTCTTTATTTCAAAATTAATTTTTTTTTTGTAGAAATATCAAAGATTCCATTTTTGGTGCGAGATTTCTTTCTTTTAGCTAAAAATTCCTCTATTTGGTTGAATTTTGAACTGCTTTTTTAAGAACCGATTTTTTCGGTTCAAGATTTATTATTTTAATTGTAAATTGATCTATTTTGTTAAAAATTTAACTATTTTGCTCAAATTTTTTTTCAATTAATCTTTTTAGTTGAAAATGTAACTATTCCAATTTTTTGTCAAAAATTAATGTTTTCGGTTAAACATTCAACTATTTGGTTTTAAATATAACTATTTTGTTGAAAATTCGTTTTTTTAATTAAAAATTAACTTTTCAATAGAAAATGTAACTCTTCTACAGATAATTGATCTTTTTAACACGAAAATTTGTCTTTTTGGTTTGAAATTCTTTGTCGAAGTTTCACCCTTTTTGGTTACAATGCAACTGTTTGATTAAAATTATTATATAAAATAATTTTGTTTAAAAAAAAGTGTATACAAAGCTGACGCGCCCGAAGCGTGCATTCACGTCACTGGGTTTTTTATAATATTAAAAATATAAAACTGTTTAAAAATCCACAAAAACAAATTTTTAAATATTAAGAGTTCTAAAATGTTTCGAAAAAAATCTCTTGAAATTCAATGGATTTTTTCTATTGACTTGAAAATTGGAAAATCCGTAGAAATATGTAGATATTGCGCGAAATAAAACTTAATTTGCTACCTACATTTTTCTAAAAACTCCTTCAAATTTCGTGAAATCGGTGGAAATCGGTGAATATAAATTAAATTATAATTATTAATTAAATTTCTCTAAAAAGACGGTTTGAATCAAATGAACGCGCGTGTTCTCGTTTTTAGATTTATATATTCTAAAATTTTTTTAATTATTAAATTATTATATAATAAAGTTCTAACCAATTTTGAAACCATTTTAATAATTTAAAAAAATTATTAATTCTAGTTAGTAAGATATGTTTGAATTTTAAATTTTAATTCTAGTAGTTACTAAAATTGTGTTCGATCGAAAAATGTCATTAAGATTAGTTGTAAATCTCCTAATTCTTTTTCAAATTTAAGTTTAATCGAAGAATTTTATGGGTTTGATTGATTAATATATTTAATATCATATGTGTATATATATATGTATGTATGTATGCATGTACATGTGTATTTATGTGTGTGTATATATGAATATGTGTGCATACTTATTCTTTCTAGTCGCGACGCCTACAATGAAATTTGTTGTTAATGGTTCTTTTTTTGTCAAAAATTATATTACCTGCCTCAAAACTGAATCATTTTCTTCAAACTTCGACAATTCTGTCCACATTCATCCTTTTCGTTAAAAAATTCTTTTTATTCGGTGGAAAATGCAATTCTGTTAATTGGGGGTACAAATGTCTGATGAAAATTGATATTTTTTAGTTGCTTGACATTTTCTTCTCAAGTGAAAATCTATCTATATTGTTGAAAATTCAACTGTTTTATCGAAAATACCTGTTTTTGGCACATTTGGAATTGAAACTTTCTTGACTTTCAATATATATATGTGTGTATTTATGGGTTTTCGGAGAATCTTAAACAGGGCGATTTTTAACGACTCTCGGATATGACGCAGTCGTAAGTCGACCCTTACATTATCTTGTATTTTCCTTAACAGTCCCGTGGCAAATCTGAAAGAGAGCGGTCTCTTATATACACGGTTGGAGAAAAAGCAAAATAGAAAATTTTCAATTTGGTATAAATGCACTTTTAAAATTGTGCTTCGATATGCAGTTACTAGGAAATCCGGAAACGTACTTAAAGATAAGTAATTCATAGCAATTCATTATAATTTCACGATAAAAGAAAGAA
>NC_046666.1:42287777-42299283 GCF_010883055.1 Belonocnema kinseyi | reverse complement strand
GCTAGAGAAGTATGCCAGGACAGGAAAGTATGGCGTCAAATAGTTAATAAAAAGAGTGTCAGTAGAGTGAATGACGCCTGAAACAAAGACCTTGGCTATTAAGGGACCCAAGTGGAAACCTTACATAACGACTTCGTGAGGTTCTTCGCTTGGGGTGATTGCTAGAGAGATTGATCAGCAACCTGGGTCGGAACAGTGTTGCGGAACGAACGTGTTATTAACTTAAATAGCACGAGAATTCTGAATCAATCTAAAAAATCTCTATCCCTTCCACACACTACTCCTTTCCCCTGCCGAGTGAGTCACGCCTACCCCGAAAGGGAAATGGCTTAATGGTGTAACATATATACTGACAAAACATTCTTAGAATGCTTAATCAGTTAGAAAAATATTTTTGCTACTTTTGGAAAATTTTTTAAATCCTACAACATTTTTAATTTCAATCGAATTCAAAAAATTTCAAATCAGGATTGTGAAATTAAAGCTTTTAAAATTATTGTTTTAATTTTGTAGGATATATTATATTAATTCATATGTTAAAATTAGTTTTTTTTTCATTCAGTTAAAAGTCGAATAATTCCAACTATTTCATTTCTGTTCCTAAAAGGAAACTAAAATGAAGGCAATTTTAAACTTAATTTTTTTATTTTTTATTTAAAAATACTGAATAAAAATTCAAAACAATTATTCATAATTACTAGAAATTCTCTGATTTTAAACAATTTTTTTTCTCCCTTTTTTATTGGGACCAAACCATTTGGATATTAGAGAATTGGGGAATGTTTTAATATAAATAAAATAGGATAAGTTTAATTTATTTGTTTTTAAAAAATTTTTCAAAGCAAGGGATA
This sequence comes from Belonocnema kinseyi, assembly GCF_010883055.1. Lineage (NCBI taxonomy): Eukaryota > Metazoa > Arthropoda > Insecta > Hymenoptera > Cynipidae > Belonocnema > Belonocnema kinseyi. The sequence goes on along the minus strand of NC_046666.1, from coordinate 42,298,432 downwards.
CAAAATAATTCCATTTTTTTATAGCAATGTATAAAAAGAGTTATTTCTTACGATTCGAAATCCCTCCACCAACCATTAATCCCAAACATAAAACCTGATCTGATGGCATTACCTTTTCAGATTCAAGATTGCGAAAAGTTGATTCGGTTTTTAAAAGATAATACATTTTTTATGGTTTATGCATTTCTATTTAGAAGAATCAGTTTTCGAAAAAACTAGTAAAAATCAAATTGAATAATTTTTGCTATGCTAACTAAGAATGCAGATATTAGATGATTTTCTATCTATTTTTGATACCTAAGTTTTTGGACTTAATATATTTTCTATTTTGTATAAATAAAAAATTTTAATTTAATGCAATAATAATGTTTAATTTATTTGGTTTGGTAATATTGAGATAAGGGCTGTTTTAACTTTCAAAACGTTTAATCAGGGGTTTTAAATAATTGCATAAATAAATATTTTATATTTTTTAAACAATATCGAATATATCCTACGGCTACAAATTAAGGTAATTAATTTAAATCCTCTTCATTTTTGGATTTTGAAAAATTGGAAACTGTGATATACATTATGCTATCAAGTAGAATTCAAATAGTGCACTCAACCCTCGTCTATTTTCAAGTCAGATGATGTACTCAGTATAATAGACATGCACCCGGTGAATTACTGGATCGTTTGGTATTAGCTTGCCTACTAATGCCGTGAGTTCCACATGAAAACGACAGTAACTTCAACGTTAAAGCTCGAATTTGAGAAGGAATGAGAAAATAACTATGATTATGAGATCTCGTTTGAAAGCAAGTTGATTCAACAGGTAACAAAGATAATTAAAAAGCAAGAATAAGTAAAAAAAGGCCATTTTAATAAGAGTAATCGTTTTAATACTGTAAAGCTCGCAAACATTTTTCACGGCCCATGAAATTTAAAAATCAAACTATATTCTAATCATTTTTCCATATAAAGTAATTAACAATAAACAACAAATTAAAGCATTCAAAGTGGAAAACTTGAATTCCAAACTTTTAAAATTGAAGTTTAAACATTTTTCAATTGAAAAATTGTGTGAAGTGATTTAATGAAACAAATCAATCCTCTCTTCGACCGTTGATATATATTAATTTCAAATCGTAGATTTCAAATTATTTATTCTTCATTTAATTTATGTCTTAATTATTTATGTCTTGGACCTTAAGACATAAATAATTTGAAATCTACGATTTGAAATCAATCAAAAATTGTGTATTGAAATGCTTTTCAAATAAACAATCTAAAATGAAATGCATAATAAACTCCAAATTTTAGAACTTTTATAAATTATAGATTTCAAAGATTCAGATTAAGTTCAAAATTAGTTTCAAAATTATATTATTTTAAGTAATTTTAAGCTAGACACATTAAAAATTGAAAAATAATTTTTTTGACTTAAAAGTTTTTAAATTAGAAGTTAAATTATTCTTATTTTAAACAGTCTAGGCCTCATTTGAAAGCTTTAAAATTTTATTTCAAAATCTTGAGAAACCTAGAAGAAATTTTAAATTTTTCCAAATTCTAAATAATTTTTGAATTTTTTTTCGGAACTTTTAAATATATTTCAAAATGAATTGAATTTTTTCTATAATTTTTATAAAATCCTGCAAACTAAAAAAAATTTTAATTTATACATAATAATGCAACACTTATTATTTGTAAAAATATTAGAGTAATTTTAAGAGATATTTAGAAGGTTTAAAAAGATTCGAATTAAATTTAGAACTTGAAATAATTTTAAATACTTACAGCTGAATTTAAAATAAAATATAGATTTTTGCATATTTCAAAGAAAACATTTAGCATTTTTTTAATGATTGTGAAATACCTCAGAAGAATAAAAATTTTTCTTAAGATTCTTAGCAAAATTAAAATTTTTTTTCACTTTGAAAAATTATTTTAACGGAAAGTTTTAGAAGATTTTAAGGCCGTGTGACAAGTGGGTCACGTGACCTGATTCCTACCTTACCCTCACTTTTTTTATTTTCCAACTTATTTTCTCACGAAGCACCACATCGAGTTGAAAATTTGGGATAATAAATAAGAAGCACTAAGGAGGGTGGATCTGGTCCTAAATTTTAATAATAATGAAAAAAGCAAAAAAAAAATTATTTACAGCAAAAAACTTTTTTCATAATTATACAAATTTAGGACCAGGCCCACCATTCTTAGTGCTTCTTATCTAGTATTATCAATTTTCAACTGGATGTGGCGTTTCGTGTGATAATAAGGTGGGAAATAAAAAAGTGGCAGTAAGGTAGAAAAGATGTAAGATTTTAAAGATTTTTTTAATTTGCAGGATTTTCAAAAATTGTATGAAAATTTCGATGCATTTTAAAATATAATTAGAAGTTCTGAATTTCGAATCTCTTTAAAACTTTTAAATATCTCTTAAAATTATTCAAATTTGTTCTAAAAATAATAAGCGTTCATTTGTTATTTATGCGTCAAAATTTAGAAATTTCACTTATAAATGAAACACTTTTTAAATAGAAAAAGTGTAACGCTAAAATACTAAAAGTTCTTCGAAAATCTAAAAATTCAAAGCTTTTTATGTAAAATACTTCAGTTTCAAATTGTTTTGTTTTAAATCTTTGGTTTCAATTTACTCGTCTTAAATGAACAGTGAAAATTCCTAAATATTAAATACTTATTATTTTTCTACATTAAGAAGTTTCAAATTAAACGGGATAAAAATTAAATAACTTAGACTCACAATATTTTTAATTTAATAACAATCTTTAATTATGACTATTTTATTATGGTCAAATCAATTATTGTTGAGATTTTTATACTTAGAGTACAGATCCATTTAAAAAAATTTATTTATTTATATTTACAGTCGACAAAAATTAAACTGTTTTTATCAAAAATGTTCAATTTCAAATACTTTTGACTTTTAATGGTTCAAATCTTCAAAACTGCACATTATTTATTCCAAAAACTGTTAAAATCGAACTTGGGATGATTTTTCTTCTGAAAATTCGTAAAATTCCCGGTTTCCCTGCCCGACGGCCACCCTGTTTTTCATAAAAAAATCTTGAATTTTAAAAACTTCTAATTTTTATTATTTTAACCTTTAAAACTGCATTTTAAAATTCTTTAAATTAAAATATACACTTAACAATTAAAAATCTAAAATGCAAAATTTTTGAAGTGAAAGATTTTCGAATTAAGGATTCTAAACTAAATGATATAATAATTTTAAAAAATCACAATTTAACAAATTATTTTAAAAATGGTTAAAATCAAAGTTGGATAACAATTTATTCTAAAATTTTTGTAAAATTCCTGGTATAAAAATAAATTCACGGTCATTTCCCGGTTTTCCCCGGCCTCATAAAATTCCCCGTCATTTCCCGGTTTTCCAGGTTTCCCGGTCCAGCGGTCACCCTGATAATTCAAATTTCGCACCATAGTGACGTCAAATTCGCGTGACGTCATTAGTAGCATAATTATTTACCTTTGTAGAAATAGCGCGACGTTTAAATTTAAATTTTGTCCTTCCCCGAGAAACCTGAATTATCATTCCCTTTTTTTTTGTATGAGGAAAAGAATTCTCAATCTAGTATGTGCATGAAGCTCTGAACGTTCAAATTAAAGAATTTTTTAATGGTGTCTTTTTAAACTATAAAAAGGACTAATTGGGAAAAAATAATTTGTTCGATATAACATGAATTGTTTGTTATTGTAAAATGGTTGTACATTGTATAATTTATTTAAAACAATTTTCTCACTCATAAGAAATATTTTTTCCTAATTATATTTTATTCATCAATATTGTTCCAACTGCAATAAAAAATTCATTCAAATTCTGTTTTTGTAAATATATTGTTTCCAATATAAATTCAAAAATATTTAAGCCATTTTCATTAGTTTGCAAAATCATCAGTAAAAAAATTCGTTCATTTGAACGTTCTGAACTGCAAGCACATTGAAAAATTACTGTCCTTGTGGCTTACGACCTAATGCCACTAGATGGACAATATGTTACTTAATAAAAAATTACAAGAATATCAACATAAAAATTATTTAATTAATTTAAAATCTTTTAACTTGAAGAAGTTTTCATTTTAAATCTTCGAAATTGAACTAAATATTAAAAAAAAGTTTAATTACATCATTTTAACCTACGAACATTCCACATTAATAAATCATCGAATGTAAATCTTAGAAATGGAAGGTTTTTAAATCACGAATCGTTAAAATTAAAGAATTTTCAATTGTCGATCTTCAAAATGAAAACATTTTAACCAAAAATTTTCAAAATTACATACTTTTATAATATAAATCTTGCAAACCCAATAATTTTAAATTCTAGTTTCTCAAAATTAAATGGTTTTCAATTATAACTCTGCAAAACTGTCGAAATTTGAATTGTGAATCTTTAAAATTAAAGCGTCATTAACTATGGAAAATTACAATGAGCAATTCTGTAATTTTTAAAATTAAGCTTGGAAATTTTGTTAATTTCGAAGATTAAGAATTGAAAACTTTTGACTTTTTATCTTCAAAATCAGAAAAAAGGCTAGAACGTAATTTATGGATGGCCCCTCAGCACATACTATTGCTCTTTTAAAAAAAAGAAAAATATCAATATTAATTAAAGCTTTAAAAAAATTTTTAATTTTTAATTATTCAAATATGTTCAAGTAAACTAAAAAAATATTTTATTTTAAATTTCGCGTTGCAATGACGTCAAAATCACATGACGCCATTGGTAGCATAAATATATATAACCTTTTTCAAATCTATCCTCTATCTTAAACCTTGGATTCAGTATTTTTGAAAATTAAAACTAAATTCACAAAATACTGGAGCCCTTCTTTTAATAAATAAAAATATATAACAAGGGAGTTTATATATATGAATAATATATGAAAAATAGCTTTTTTTATCCAAATTATTAATAAGAGCTTATAGTTCATTTGTAAACTAAAATCGAAGTTTCAGTGATTCAGTTTGAAAAAAAATTTAATATTTTAAGTGCGGTCAGTTTTCCTTACAGAATTTTAAATTTCACAAATATAACATTCTTGTTTACTAAAAGAACATTTCAAAGTACATTTTCTCAAAAGCTTTATATTTCTATAGCAAAAACTAAAAACAACCATATTTTGAATAAAAAAAAAACTTTTCTGCAGAAAAATCGTCTTCTTTTTTTTAGATCGAATTTAACTGTTTTGGATTAAAATTTTATCAGGTGAGTTTCTTCTTTTTGGTTAAAAATTTAACAATTTTGTTAAAAATTTGTCATTTTATTGTTTTCGTTTTATTCTTGGTTAAAAAGAGATTTTTTTTATTTGAAATATTACATGATTTGTCTTAAATCTGTCTTTTTTTGTTAACCTCAACGGCTTTTAATGTAAAATATTTTTTGGTTGAAATATCAACTATTACATCTTATTTTGATTCTTGAAGATTCATCTCTTGGGTTTAAAATAAACTGTTTTCGTGAATATCAGTTTTTTCGTTAAAAACTGTTTAATTGAAAACTTAGATGTTCATTTTTTTTCTTCAAAATTCACCTCTTTCAGTTTAAAAATGTAACATTTGGATGAAAACTCGAGTATTTTACTGAAAATTGGTGTTTTTTTGGTTGAAAATTAATTTTGATGCTTGATAATTAATGTTTTTGGTTAAAAAATCACATTTCGTTTGCAAACTTAACTAGTTTATAAAAATTTATTTTTATTTTCTTGAATATTGTCGTTTTATTCGAAAATTATTCTCCTCGTTTGAAAATTCATCTTTCTAGTTGAGAATTTATTATTTTTTTAGTTGAAAATGCAAGTATTTTGTTGAAACCTCCTTTTTTCATGTTCAACAAATTTTTTTAACTAAAAGTCGAACTATTTCATTTTTGGTATCAAATTTTTTTTGCTTAAAAATTAATTTTCTTTGATGAAAATGTTACGGTTCAATTTATAATATAACTTCTTTGTTAAAAATTAAGTATTTCATATGAAGTTTATATTTTTTCTTTAAATTTAACTGTTTTTTTATTTGATATTAAAATATTTAGAATCTTGTTTGGTCGAAATATAAATTACTCAATATTTGGTTGAAAATGCATCATTTTTGGTTCAAAGTTAAAAAGTAATTTTTCTGTTGAAGATGCATCAGTTTAGTTGAAAATTAATCTCTATGGCTGAAAATTCCACTATGATGTTGAAAATTTTGCTTTTTTTTCTTGCGAATCAATATTTTTAACAGAAAAATTTACTGTTTAACTTTAGTAGAATTTTTGTCCCTTTTTAGCTGAAAATTCCCTTTTTTATTGCAAATTGAACTATATTGTTGGAAATTCAATTTTTTAATTTTTGGTTTTCAGTTTTGTTGATAATTCGTTTTCTTCCAGTAAAATATTCACCTTTTTTAGTTAAAACTTTAAACTATTTAATTTTCAATCCAAAATTTGTCTTTATTAGTTGATAGTTCTACTACGTGAAAAAAACAGAATGTTATCGAAACAAGTACTTTGCATTTTTTTAGTAGATAACAATGTTATGTTTGTAAAATTCAATACTACGCAAAAAATGTGAACAATAATTACAATTTAAAATTTTTTCTCTTCAAACTGAATGACTTACTCTTTTAATTTATTTTACAGTAAAAAATTTCAACTTTTATTCATAATCTGTAAAAAAAAGCAATTTTTCATTGATTAAATTAAAATTTTCGCAGAGGTCGGACCAGAACAGATTGCACACTTTGGTAAGTGGTAAATTTGCTCATAGATACGCACATAGTAACTAAATACTGAATCGCTTGGTATTAGTTAAACTGTTAATACCATAAGTGATGAAAAAAATCGTTTAATTTAAAGTTCGCGCCACAATGACGTCAAAATCGCGTGACGTCATTAGTAGGGTAACCTTTGTTAAAATGGCGCGAAATTCGAATTATAATTTTTCTATCCTTTCCATTAAGCCATGGATTCAGTATTTTTTAAACCAAACCAAATTAACAGAAAGCTTGTAGCCCATATTTTAATAAAAATGTATGATAAATACGCAGCTATTCACTACAAACGGGATCGTTTGGTATTAGCTAGACTACTAATAGCATAATTAATACGAAAATCGTTAAATTTAAAGTTCGTGCACAATGACATCAAAATCGCGTGACGTAATTAGTAGCATAAGCTTTGTCGGAATGGCGCGAAATTCGAATTGAAATTTTTCCATCCACTCTTTTAAATAATGTATTCAGTAATTTTAAAACTTAAATTGAATTAATAGAATACACGCACACAATATCAAGCTACTGGCTCGTTTGGTAGTAGCTAGACTACTAATGTCATGAGTTTCACCTGAAAATCACTATAACTTGGGCATTAAAGCTCGAATTTGAAAGCGAATGTGGAAATAACTAGGATTATGAGATCTCGTTTGAAAGCATGTTCGCTTACCAGGTACCATTGCTCTTTGAAGAGCGGGTCGTTGAACAAGTTTTGAAGAGGTATGCCTCGATTTCTCTGCCGATGGATAATTGACGGCCTCGCCCGGCTTGCAAATTCGTCCGAGAAATGAGGAAATTCCGCGAACGGGTACGAACTGCTTTCAAAGTCTCGCTTCTTGCGCTTCTTTTCATGTTGCTGTTGCACCCAGTGCACCTGAAATGAAAAATAAGTCGAATCATCAATATCAATCGCAGCCTTTGTAGACCTTTATCAGAATCGATTCCACGAGAGGAACTAGTGAGAAGATTTAATATCTTATTTATCTAGGTGGAATGGAATTTTTAAAGAAAATTAAAATTAAATTTTCAAGAGCTTAGTATAGCTTTCTAAGTTACGAAAAGAATTAGAAATTGGAAGCCTTTACACTCTTTTAACAATAAAATACAATAACAAGGTGGCCATTTTAATCAGGAAAAAAATTTTCACTCTTTTCCAGAGTAACCAAAATTTGTCAGTGTCACTGGAATACAAAAAATGAACTCTTAAGACTAAAAATTTTTCAATTGAAGTAATCGAAACTAAAATGCAAATTATAGCACTCAATTTGAAAATCTTTTAAATTTTAAACTTAAAAAAATGCATAAAAGAATCTTAATTTTCAAGTATATAATTTAAAATTAAATTCCATTCAACTGCAAAAATTTTTTATTTTATAAATTATGAAAAGATTTCTGGTTAAAACTAATCCACACTGTCATTTTCAATGCTCTAAATTAAAATGAATTCTCCGTGTCAATTCACATTCATAAAAATGTTGACAAGAAATCATGTTCCTTTTCCAACTCAGTTCAAAATTTAAAATAAGAAGTTCTCCCCTTTTATCTGGGAAATACAAAATTTGCCCCCCGTATTCCAATCTAGAAAAATAATAAGCAACCAAAATTTCATCCTTTCCAACTATATAAAAATGGTAAAAATAATTAAAGGGCTTCTTCCAATTCCATAAAAATTTTAAACAAAATTTCCTCCAATTCAACTCAAGAAAAATGTTCAAAATATAAATTGATCCTTCTTCCAATTATTGGAAAATTTATCTTTTTCGCCACTATTAAACTATTCTTTGGAAAATTGATTTTTTGGTTAAAATTAATGCAGTTAATTGAAAATAGAACCATTTCATTTTGTCATTAAAACTGATCTTTTTAGTTAAAGATTTAACTTAGATTTAACTCTCAGTTGATAGTTAAATAGCTTTATGTTGAAAATTTCTGTTCTTAGTCGCAAATTACAACTTTTTGCTTTAAATTTTTCTGTTTTGCTAAAAATGTATCTTTTTGGTGGAAAATTTAACTTTAAAGTCAAAATTGACTCCGAATTCATGACTTTTGACTGATTCAAATTTATAGTGCAATCTTAAACAATGAAATTTTTAAAATAGGAATGAATAAGTTTTTATTTTTTACTGAAAAGGTGATTTTACACGCACACAAAATTAAATTGAGAATTTAGTTGGAAATTGAGTGTTTGATTAAAAATCCAACTACTATTGGTTAAGAATGCATTTTTTTTGTAAAAAATTATATTATCTAGGTTGAGAATTTAATTTTTTTGATGAAAATTGAACCATTTTTTAAATAAAATAATATTAATTATCTAACTATTTTGATAGAAAAATCAACTATTTGGTTGAAAATCAACTTTTTTGTTGAAATTTTATATTGTAGCTTTGAAAATTTAACTGCTGTCTAGAAAATTCGCCTTTTTGGCCTGAAATTTCAACAATTCAGTTGATTTTTTTTTCTCTTGACTGAAGATTTTTTCTTCATCAATCCATCTTTTTTAGTTCGAAATTAATTTTTTTTCAATTGATAATTAACATATTCCATTTATGGTTAAAAATTTCTCTTTTTTAGTAGAAAATTCATGTATTTTCTTAAAAATGCGTTTTTTTCCGTAAAAAATTAATCTTCTTGGTTGAAAACTCATCTCTTTCATTAAAAACTTCACTACTTTGTTGAAAACTCGTCTTTTTTTATTTTAAATATTAACTAATACACTTTTTATTCATAATTCATGTTTTTTGGTTAAAATTCAACTGCTAGTTAAAAATTCATCTCTTTCATTGGAAATTTGACTGTTTTGTTTAAATTTTTGTAACATACTTTTTGTATTGAAAATTTAACTAATCCATTTTTGAAGATTTAACTTTTCAGTTGGAAATTAAACTGTATGGTAGAAAATTAAACCGCTTAGTTAAAAGTTGAACTCGCTTCATAAAAATTAATTTTTGTTAAAATATTAAATTCTTTCTGCTCAATTAAATTTGTTGGTTTAACATTGATTTTTGTAACTAAAAGTTTAACTGTTTCATTTTCAGTTTAAAATTTATAATTTTTATTTGAAGATTCAACTATTTGGCTGAAAAATTCTTTAAATTCAGGTATTTAGTTCGAAATTCGTCTTTTGGTAAAAAATTGATATTCAAGGAAAATTGATCTTTTCGGTTCAAAATTCAATTATATTGTTAATATTTAAACAACTTTGTTCATTTTTTTAACGTTCGTTACTTTAGTTGAAAATTCATCCCTTTGGTTGAAAAATGAACCATTTTGTTGAATAATCGTTTCTTTGTTTTTTAAAATTACTATTTATATATTCAAAAATCCAATATCTTCGCTTGAAAATTTATCTATTTTCTTGAAAATTCATCTTTTTTGGTAGAAAATTTAACTACTAAAGTTACTCACCTCGTAAATTATATTTTAAAGTTTAATATAACATTTCATAGGGCAAAAAAAAGATTATCGATTAATTTAATAATTATAGCTATCAAACTTTATTTTTAACCTATTTTCGTGAGAATTTATTAGTAAGAAGCTTTACTCTACATAAGCGACTTTACGCCGTTTTACGTTTCTTTGTTAATCAAATTTTTTCTATTAAAAATTCATAATTTAGGTAAAAAATTAATCTCTTTCGTTAAAAATTGTTTTCTTTTTCGAAAATTAATTTTTGTTATTTCAGATTTTGCGCAATAATTTATTGGTGGAAAATTGACTATCTTTAGTTGGAAGTTCAATAGATGCGTCAAATTAAAGAACAAATTTCATAAGTGAGCCAAAGGGGGAGGGTCGGTAAGGCCGGTTTTTGGCCTAATTTATTTTTGGACCAAAAAATCTGAAAAAAATCATGGTAGTATCTTATAAGTATCCCGAGTCGA
>NC_046666.1:42284613-42287677 GCF_010883055.1 Belonocnema kinseyi | reverse complement strand
GCGTCAGGTTCAAGGTCATTTGAAAGTAAAATCGATAACATTTTTTTCAGCGTTTTCTCTCGATTTGACCTTCCCATGACCTTGAACCTGACGCGATAAAGGTCAGCGATCACCAGGTTCATAATCAGCGACCCCAAAAACCTATAACATATTTTTTTAAAATTTTTTACCGTTTTCTCTCGATTTGACCTTCCAATGACCTTGAACCTGACGCGATAAAAGTCAAAGGACGCCAGAGTTGTATTCGGCGACCCCGAAAACCATAGTAAACCCGAGCTAACCTCAGAATACATGTTTAAGAGTGTCAAATCTCTCGAAAATACAGTTGCTGGGTAGTGGTGTTTCCTATATTTGTAGGGGGGGGGGGTGGCTGGAGGGTGGAGGGTAGTCCGTTTAGCGTGCAATCGACTGATTTGATAGCGTGCAATTTGACTGATTCAGATTTAGAGTGTAGTTTTAAAAATTAAAATTTTAAAAATAGAGAGAAATAAGTTTTTATTATTATTTATTTAAAGAGACGATTTGACACGAAAATCATTTAATTTCCCAGCCACTCTGGCTAAATGTACCTGCAGTTTATCTTAGAAATTTGTCCAATTTGTGCAGTTTGCCTTATGAATTTATTTAATGTTTAAACTTAAGTGAGAGAGTACTTTGTGTAAACGACACATGGGGTTGTCTCATCAAGGAGAAACTCAGCGCTTCACTTCTGAGGGCGCAATTAGTGGCATATGAATGCTAACGAGACCCTAACTGGGAACGGTTCGCATGATTTTGGTCGCTAACTTGTGAAATTCAGTTTTGTGCTGGGTAACTTTTAACACAGTCAGAACCTTGTTCGAACCACGTACGAGTTTTCAGCCTATTTGTGATTTCTAGAAGTACCTACACGCTTCGTATATGTACGATTAATCCGACATTTCTCGCATAAGTTAACTTTACATATTTGAATATAAATTGCCTCCACAACTCTTTTAATTAAAATTTCAGTAATTTTATTTAATTCGACCCTATTTTTTATACAACATCTCATCTAAAAATATTTTTTTAAAATAGTTTAATTTACAGCCAAAGAGAGGGATTTTTATTTAAATGATGAATCTTGTATCAGAAAAGATAAAATTTTAATTAAAAAAATTAATTTTTAACAAAAAAAAAACAAACAATTTCCAACCAAATGATGAATTCTTCCAAAAAGATTAATTTTCTACAAAAAAATAGAGGAATTTCCAAAGAAATACATGTACATTAGGGTGGCTCAAAAACGCTTTTTTTCTTTAGAGGGCAACGATCCCCCCAATTTCATTCCAAATCCGAAAAAAGAAATTCCCTAATTTTTATTTTTTCATTTTTCGATTTTAACAGGTGCCGGTTTCGAGTTGAACTTTCCCATGTAAAATGCATGGGGAAAAATCACTTTTTTGAGTTTTTGGAATCATTTTTTAGGGTTTGAAAAAATATGACGGGAAAGTATGAGGGCCTGTTGAGAATTATCCAAGGAAGAATTTTATGTATTAGACATATGGAGTTGAAACATCTAACACACCCTCACGAGTACCTGAAAACTACCCTTAAAACAAAAAATGTCAATTCTTCATGAAATCGACCTTTTGAGCACTGTATTCTCGTATTTTTTTACTTAAAATTATCACTATTGGTCTAGTGGCATATTTATTATAATTGGTTCATTAATTTTTAATTATTTAAACAAATGAAATTATTTAACATTTTTTTTCTCGAAATTTTGCCCCCCCCCCCCTCTTAAAATTATTACTATTAGTCTAGTGGAATATTTAATAACATTGGTTTATTAATTTGTAATTGTTTAAAAAAATATTATGAAAATTCGTTTTTACCCTAAAAATGATAACTATTGATCTAGTGGCATATTTATTAACATTAGTTCATTCATTTTAAATGATTAAAACAAATGAAATTTGTTTGAATAAATTCGTTTCGATTTTTTTTTTATATAAAAATTATTGCTGTGGGTCTAGTGGAATATTCATCAGTAATAATTAATCACTGATCAATAATTAATTTAACGATAATTAATTTAGCAATTATATTCAAGTAATACTTTTTATTCAAATTTTTTTTAAAATAAAGTTAATCAAACAATATTGATAAATATGCCACTGAAGAAACATTATTAATTTTTATAAAAAAAATATTCAAGCAAATTCTATTCGTTTAAACAATTGTAAGTTAATGAAGTAATGTTAATAAATATTCTACTAGACTGATAGTAATAATTTTTAAGAAAAAAAGAATTTTCGAAAAAATTTTTAAAACTAATTCCATTTGTTTACATAATAAACAATTAATCAAAAAATGTTAATAAATATTACTCTAGACTAATAGTAATAATTTTTAAGGGGAAAACCGAATTTTTGAGGAAAATAATATTTAAACAAATTCCATTTGTTTAAATATTGTTTCCCATGCATTTTTGGACCACCCTAATGTATATACAACTCAACAATTAAAATTTTCAACAAAAAAACGAACAGTTCAATTTTTAGTTAGAAAAATTGATGTAAAACAACAAAATTAATTTAAAAGAAGAGTTGAATTTTTATTAAAAACAATTTCTAGCAAAGAAGATCAACTTTCAACCACGTAGTTAGGTTTTTTAAGAAAGTAGTTCAAGTTTAACCTGAAGGATAAATTGAAAATAAAAAATTTAATATTTGCCATTCCAACCAAAAAAGATTTTCAAATTAAAAAAAAAAAGAATTTTCCACCAAAATTAAAATATTAAAATATTCAATTTAAAAAATTAATTTTTAACGAAAAAATATGAATTCTTAACGAATTCATATTTTAAACAAAATAGACTTTAATTTTAAATCAAAAACCTTTAAATTCAACCAGAAAACGAATTTTCAACTATATATATTGACTTTTTAACCGAAAAATAATCATGTACCTGAAGTTCTGAACGTTCAAATGAACGAAATTGTTTAGACTAAGAGTGCAGTTAAGCCATCGGTTCAAATTCCTACAATTTAAATCCGTTTTAGGTAGTGCAAAGGCACGTTTTGGCCTTCAGGAGTAAGTG
>NC_046666.1:42281235-42284513 GCF_010883055.1 Belonocnema kinseyi | reverse complement strand
ATTCTCCTTTAATAGATGTTCTTTAATAAATAATTTTAAGAGCATTTTTTGGTGTTAATTTATTGAACAGAGTGAACCTTGAATTTAATACAGCACGTAGAAGTTATCCTGTACGTGCAAACAGAAATATTTTTCGACATTTCCATTTTGTCCATAAATATTGTTCCAATTGCATTTTAAATTACGCATTATAATTCTTTTTCAATAGTAAATTATTTCCAATATAAATTAACAAAAATTTGAGCACTTTTTCGGATTTGCAAAGTCATCAGTAACAAATTTCGTTCATTTGAACGTTCTGAACTTCAACCACATGAAATAATCTTTATTTAAAGAAGAGGAAGATATAAAATTTTTTTGGAAATTTCAAGCCAAAAGGCCTAATTTGCTACAAGACATTTTATTTTTCAACTCAAGCATTATGAATATCCATGAATAAGTGTATTTTCAACTAAATAGTTGAATATCCTGACAAAGTAGTTAAATTTCTAACCAAAAAAGACGGATTTACAATATAAAATAAAACATTTAAATTTTTGATTGAAAAAATTAATTTTGACCAAAAAAGGCGAATTCTCAACAAAAAAAAAATAATAATATCTCATAGTTCAAATACAAAATATTTTTATTCAAAATTAAAAACCATTTTATTAAAGTAAGAAAGATGAATTTTTAACAAAATACACTAATTTTTAACCAGAATGTTAAATCGGAAGCTAGAAAAGACCAATTTTTAGTTAAAGAAATTTATTTTTCAACAGAAAAAAAAATTTTCAATCAAGAAGATAAATTTTCAACCAAACAGTTACATTTTGCACCAAATAGTTAATCTTTCAGTTAAAAAAAACATAAATTTTTAAGAAAGCAATTCAACTTTCGATCAAAGAGTTAAATTTTGAGCCTAAAAAGACAAATGTTTAACAATAAATGTAATAGTTGATATTTAAAACCAAAAATTCTATAGCCCTCGCTTCTATAGCCCTTCCGATAATTGACGCCGCGCTGCAGTTAGGTGTTACCGGAAGGCGCGGGGTCTGCGGTAGTCACTCAGGCGTGAACAAACCAAAGGGGAGCGGGCTATAAAGAGTTAGCTGCCACCCACCGTCAGCCTCAAAATCGGGGCTATATAAGAGTTTCACTGTAGTTGCAATTTTAAATAAAAACTTAATTTTTTAGGAGACAGTTTAATTTTCTACAAAGTTTATTTTAAACCAAGAAAGATCAATTTTCAACAACAAAAAACGACCCTTGTACCAGAAAGAAAAATTTTCAACCTAAAAGGGCAAATCTTGGAATAAAACAATTGAATTTTCGACCAAAAAAGATGACTACTTACGAAATTAGTTGAATTTTAATGACAGAACTTAATTTTCAATTAAAAAGGAAGGTACTACAAGTGTCCCTTGTCGATTTTGCTGATCATTATATATGTTGTAGTCCAGTAAAAAAGAAATTCGATTTGTTTTTTCTTATAGGTCAATAAACAGTTTAAGAGGGTGAAACGGCCACCACAAATATGATAGTTTAAGGGGTGATTTGATTGCTTCACATTTAAGAAAACAATATTTTTCCATGAAACTGCTTGGAAAAGTTTCGTTACAATAAGGGATGAAAAACGCTATCTTTCCGACCTAATTAATAAATGAAGTTTTTTGTATTTAAAAAAATCATATTGTAGTGCTTGACTGTCCCTAAACAAACTCTATCATGAATTTGCGAAAATTCTTGAAAATACGCCCTAAAATATGATTTTTGAACGAAACTCAAAAACACGTCAACTTGCTCTTGTTTTTTTATTAAGTCAGAAAAATAACGTTTTTGATCCTTAATGTGACGAAACTTTTCCAAGTGGTTTCTTGGAAAATATTGCCTTCTTAAATGTGAACCAATCCCTTAAACCATTTATTGTCCAATAAGAAAAAACAAGTATCGTTTCTTTTTTAGTGGACTAAAATATAAATCAAGATCACTAAAATCGGTGAGGACCCCTGGGGAACTTTCCTTGTAAGAAAGATGAATTACAAAAAAAAATTCCATATAATCGAATTTCCAAATAAAAGTGATTTCAACCGAAAAGTGTTGAATTTCAAATAAATAGTTCAATTTGAAATCCTAAAGGACGAATTTTCAACCCAAAAAGATAAACATTCAACCAAACAGTAGAATTTTCGACCACATAATATGACTTTTTGCCAAAGTAGTGGAATTTTCAAGAAAATAATTACATTTCGAATGAAATAGTAGAATCTTGAAGAATTGAACCATGTGAGCGAAAAAATGAAATAAACGAGATTAAAAATTTTTTAAACTGAACTGAATTTTTCAGGGTGTCACGAGAATGAAAAAAATGTTCTTATAAGACTAATGAGACATTTCAAAATTTTTGTTTTGTAAATAATTCTAAGAGAAAAATGAAAAAAATGAAAAAGATTTCAAAACATTTTAAAAAATGTCAAAGAATAATCAGAAAGATTTTAAAGCAATTTTTTTAATTTTACAGATTTTATATTTCGAAAAATCAACTTTAAGACAAAATTTTAAAAAAGGATTTTAAACGCATCAAACGATTTTCAAAAATTTCGAAAAAGAGTGCAGAAGATTCTGAAGCAAAATTTTTTTATTTGATAGAATAAAGAAAATAAAAATTAGAATAAATTAAAAAAATATTGAGTAAAATTGAAGAGATTCAAAAAGAATTTCAAACTTTAAAAGATTTTTTAAAAGGTATGTTTTTAAGGATTTCATAAAAAAAACTTTAGAACCTTTAAACAAATTTCAATAGATTTTAAGAAAATACTTTTTTTTTTCAATATTCCAGGGAAAATGTAGAAAATGAAAAGGCAATTTTTCTACATTTTGAATCATTTGTCAAAGTTACAAGAAAAATTCGAATCAGTTAAAAATATTTCTGGGAATTTAAGATATTTTAAATAGATTGGAAATATTTAAAACTTTATAAACATTTATGAAAATCGATTCAACATTCCTTGATTTTTGTAAACTTCTGAAACTTCTGAACATCCTTTAAAAAGACTCGAATTTTTTCGTAATATTTCGTAAAGTCCTCTAAAATAAACCAAATTTCTTCAAAATCTTTTACATTCATTTTTGTTACATCTGAAATATTCAAAAAAAATTTTTTAATTTTCACAAGAATCCTGTAAAAATTATATTTATTATTAAATGATGAGAGAATTGAACAAGTTGATAAGTTCGTATACCTTGGTAGCTTATTTATTAGGGACGGGAAGATAGATGAGGAATTAGATAGACGAATA
>NC_046666.1:42203687-42281135 GCF_010883055.1 Belonocnema kinseyi | reverse complement strand
ATCTGAAAAATCTCTATCCCATCCACACACTACTCCTTTCCCCTGCCGAGTGAGTCACGCCTACTCCGAAAGGGAAATGGCTTAATGGTGTAATAATAATAAAAACAAATTGATAATACTTATTTTCTTGTTCTCAATTCTCAGAATAATTAGGGACGTCAGCTGAATATAGGGTACAATAGGAGATATATGGACCTGTACCTGAGACCTGCAATTATTTTTTCAGTTTGTAATTAAGGTTTAATGGAAAATAATTCTTAGCACTTTGTTACGATGATTGCTTAAAATAAAATTCTTGATATCTGGCCGTAATTTCGGGCGCTTAATGAGCATTCGATTAAATAAAAATGATAATGCTGATTTTACGATTCCAGCCTCATTTGGGTGATATTTTGTGATTGGAATTATTGTTGGCAATAAAGCAAGCGTTTTCCTTGATTCAAGTGTATTGGTTGGGAAATTTGTGACTGACTGACCAATTACGGTGTTTACTAAACGAACGGCTTTTCTACGTCGCTATTAATGCTCGGTCTCAACGCGTTTGTAATGGGTCACTGCCGATCAGTTTCATCGTCTAACGACGTCCGTTCAGAGTTTACGTCGCATCGATTCGTTATCGTTATCGTTATTGTATCAGGCAGAATAAATGTGCACTTTCAACTCTAGAAAAAATTTCCTGTTATTTTAAAGGGCGAGAATCCATCCGAAACTTTCTCAATAGCTCCTTATTATTCTATTTTCAGAAAAAAGCGACAAAAAGTAGTAAAGACAAAGTCAGAATTTACACTTAAAAACTTTTTTAGATTTGTGATGATCAGGAATTACAGTGAAAAATTAGCTCAAAATAGGAGCTATAAGATAATTTTTTTTAAGAAAAAGGAGAAAAACAGGAAAAAATTTTTATTATTTTAGGTAGTGTTAAATAATTTTAAATTAATTTTGACATTAAAGATATTAAAAATAAATTTGATACTGTCACAAGGAGATTATCAGAGTTGGATTTTTTTAATTCTCATTAATTCCCTACTGAGACTCTATTAGATGAGTATTAATTTGCAAAAAATATTATTTGCCAGACACGCTTTCGAAAACCTCTACATTTTTCATATTTTTTGTTAAGGATTAAAATTTTTATTTATTAAACTCTCATGTTGAACTCAACAGTTGGAAGTCAATTTTAAATAGCTATTTTTTACCAATTTTCCACAAAAGAATTTTCCACCTGGTGAAAGTTCCTTTATAAATTTTCTTACATTTTTAGCATTTAATAATTGAATTCTCAATCCTATAAGATTTTTCACCGTTGAATTTTCTACTACTGAAATTGCCATTAGCAACTTCCTTTAATTTTCAAAAAATTTCTACTATTTATCATTAAATTATAAATTGGCATCAATTTTCAATAGTTGAAAATGAAATTTACTTCAATTTTTAAGAATTAATAAATGAATTTTTAATTATTTTCAATTTTCTTTATTTTTAAAAGTTAATGAATAAATTTTCAATTATCTTAGATTTTCCATAGATAAATTTTCTACTGTTGATAATTTAATTATCAATTTATTTTAATTTTCAATAGTTAAAAATTAAATTTTCTCGAATTTTTACAGAATAATATGCAATTTTCTTTAATTTTCTTCAATTTCAAAAAAATGAATTTTCAACGGTTGAAAATTCTATGATCAATTTTCTGCAATTTTAAATTGGATTTTCAGTTTTCCTTGACGTGAAACAATTTATTTTCATTTACTGAAAATTCAATTATCAATTCTCAAGAATAGAATTTTCAAATGTGGAAAATTTGATTATTAATTTTCTTTAATGTTCGACGGATAATAATTGCATTTCTATTTCATTTTCATTAAAAATAATTGAATTTTTCAATATTCATAGTTCTATTATTAATTTTCTTTCGTTTACAATGTAATTATTAAGTTTCTTCAATTTTTAACAATTGAATTCTCTTCTGCTCAAAAATCAACTTTAAATTTTCTTCAATTTTAAATTGCATTTTCAGTTTTCTTTCATTTAAAAGAATTAAATGTTCGTAAATTGAATTTGCTTCAGTTGAAAACTCAATGATAAATTGTCTTAAGTTTTCTACAATTGAATTTTCATTTTCAGAGCAAGGAAAAAATATTTTTTACAGGTCTTTTTTTGAAAAATTTGAAAAAAATATAGTTATTTTCAAATTGGTTAAATTCAGGAAGAAAAAATAATTAATACATACAAATTTATATGATTTTAGCTGCAAAATAAAACTATCTTACCTGGGACTCATTATTGAGTTTTTCATGGTGATGATCACTAGGTGAGAGAGATCTTTTATTCAGCCTCTTGCTAGACACCAGGAAGTAGCATTTCAGGGATCCGATCTGAAACAGGGGAAAAATGTTATTCTATATAAAATATTGACAATTTTTAAAAATTTTCGTTCAATAGAAAAATGTCTAGCTGTTTAAAAAAATCGTTCAATTTAAATTTCGCGCCTGACTGACGTCAAAATCGCATGACGTCATTAGCAATATAACCTCTGTCAAAATGGCGCGAAATTCAAATTGAAATATTTTAATCCACTCTTTTAAACTTTTCATGCAGTATTTTTTTTAACCAAAATTGAATTAATAGAATACTAAAGCCAATCTTTTAATAAAAAAGGTGTATTTCAAAGCTTTAAATAACGGATTTAAATTGAGAATTGTCCCAGTGACAAAGTTTAGCAACTTTTCGTCTCAATTTGAGGAATCTGAACAAGATTTGCTGGATTTTCCGGAAGTTCGTAGCAGAGCGATGTGGACCATTTGTATTCGACTAACGTAGCCCAAAGAGTTGTACCCAGTACTTGCATTCCCCAGAGAAACTTAACGCGACAACTTGGTCGAATGCAATTTTCCAAACGCTGAAGAAATTGCAAGAGACTCTCGCTTGAGCGAACCTTTCGAGATGGAGACTTTGTCGTCTGCTGGAGCACGATTTTACACTGGGAAAGCGGATTTTCTTAAAATCTAAAGCGAACTTGGCATCAGAGCCTTTCGCCTATTTTTTATTCAGTTTGGGATGACTTCCGTTTCACATCGTTCTAAATTCCTGCAATTTACTAAGAATGCTTTCCGAAGCTGATTAAAGTTTAATTCATTTTTTTCTTCGTTTCTTTTCGTCTTTTTTGGGATGCAAATAGGTCATTAAAGAATATCCTGAATATAAGATGGATTCTTCTATTTTTGTAAATTTTTTATTAGGAAAATTGTAAAAATCTCATTTGTAGAAATATGATTAAAAAATCTTACTTTTCGTCCCTTCTTCATCTTTCCTAGTAATGTTGTCTCAAGTGAAAAAGGCAGTAAGTGGCCAGGCAAGTGCCTGACTAAACTCGAGCTTTTCTACTGACATTCGAGAAATTGGCAAAGTAAACAATTTTCTTGTCATTCCAAAAGTTTTTGTGAATAATGACATCATTCTACGTATCAACAGTTACGTATCTCCTAGCAAAGGGAATAGGAGGATTTTTCAAGAGCATAGGGAAATAATAGGGGACTAAATTCTTTCAAATAAAATTAATGTAGAAATCTTCTTGAATCCAATACAAAAAGTTTTCAATTTTTTTAAATTTCAAGTGGATCAACAACATTGTTAAATTTTCAACAAAAAAAGTTTCCTAATAAAAGAGATAGATATCCGAAGATGAATTTTCAAAACAAAAAGAGTTCATTTTCTGAGCTAAAAAGTCCAGTTTTTAAAAAGAAAGCTGAGTTTTGAATTCGAAATGATAAATTTTCAACAAGAAAGTTCATTTTCAATCTAGAAAGATAAACTTTCAACCACGAAATTCAATTCTTAACCACAAATTAATTTGTTTACTAAAACGTTGAATTAACAACAAAATAGTTGAAATTTTCAAGCAAGTAAGACAAATTTTGAATACAGGACTTGAACTTTTAAGTATATAATTCAATTTAAATACCGCAAAATCGAAGTTTTAAGAATAATTGAATTTGTAACAAATATTAATTTTCAGCAAAAATAAAGCATTTTCAATTAAAAAAGAAGACTATCTTACCATAAAAGAAGAATTTTCATTCGTTTAATTTTTAAACAAATTGCTCAATTTTAATCTCAAAAGATGCATTTTAAACGACGAAGATTAATTTTTTACCAAAATATGAATTTTCAATAAAATTGAGCTTTTAAAGAAAAAAACATGAGTTTGAAACGAAAAATAGCATGATTAAATTTTTATTTTAAAAATTAATTTTCAACGAGAAAAAAGTTGGCAACCAATTGAGTTCAAACAAAAGGGCAGAATATTTAACAAAATTGTTGAACACTGAAAAAAATAGCTGAAACTTATTTCAAGGATAAATTTTCAACTAAAAATGGTAGGGCTACATTTTTAGGCAAAATCGGCAATTTTTAACCACGAAAAAAACTGATTTGATTTAGTTGAACTTTCAATCAACTATCTGAATTTTCAAAAAAAAAAAATGAATTCTTAACTAAAAATGTTATTGTTAACGT
The DNA here is from genome assembly GCF_010883055.1 of Belonocnema kinseyi. Classification (NCBI taxonomy): domain Eukaryota; kingdom Metazoa; phylum Arthropoda; class Insecta; order Hymenoptera; family Cynipidae; genus Belonocnema; species Belonocnema kinseyi. Next base: position 42,276,620 of record NC_046666.1, on the reverse strand, counting down.
TTCAACACAGAAACATTTAAATTGAAAGGAAACCCAGTGGAAATCAATAAAAAGAGCAAATTTTCAACAAAAGAATTAAATTTTCAACTGAATAGGAGAATTGTTACTCAAATCAGATAAATTTGAAATCGGGAATTTAATAGTTGAATTATCTCATTGATTTCTATTATGTCAGATCGCAGTTCAGGATATTTTATGTGTATCAAATTAATAAAAAAGACCCATTAATTATTGCAACAAATATTAGAAGAGAAGCCTTAGCATAAATAATTTCAAAAAATAGTTCGAGTCTAATTTTTAATTTGAATGTAATTATTTGCAGATTATAATTCTTTCTTCTGCTTCAGGCAAGAGTCGTAATTTTTATTTATTTTAATTTTAAAAAGTTCATCTTATTCTTTGAAAGTTTCATTACAATTGTATTTATCCAGTTTTTATTAAATAGTATTTAACAAATTATTCACTTCAAAAAATGATAAACTATAAATAACTATACGCATTATTTCTAAAAAATAAATAAGTTCCGAGAAAACGTGAGAAATGTAACAAATATTTTATGGCATAAAATGAGCTTTTGTAAATTAAAATTGAATGGGAGATACGGCATTGCCTGAAGTGGAAAAAATACAAAAATATGCAAATAACTACATTTGAATATAGAATTATGATATGAACCCTATTTAAATTATTTTCGCTTAGGAAAGTAGAGGAAATGAGGGTAGGGGAAGTATGAGAAGTGTGGGGAAATGAGGAGAGGAAAAGTAGGGGTTATGTGGCGAGGGGAACTAGAAGAAATAAGGGAAGAAATAGGTAAATGTAGGGAAATGAAGGGTTGGGGAAGTAGGGATCTGAAAAGAAGAAGGGGAAGTAAGGGAAGGTAAACTAAGGGAAATGAGGGGTTGGGAAGTAGGGGACTTGAGGGAAAATGAGGAAAGGGATATTAGGAGGATTGCAGGGTGAGAGGAGAGAAGAGGAATCATCAGAAGCGAGGGAAAATATGGGAAGGATAAGGGAAGGAGAGGGGAACTTAGGGGTAGAAAGGGAGGGAAAGTACTAACTTTTGAACGTGACATTACCTATAACATCCTTGAGCGAAAGATAGATAAAAAGGAAGTTTTTTGAAAATCTGAGAAAAAAGATAAATTTTTTAAAGCAGTTAAAAATAGAGGACTGGGGAAAAGAGTGCTCCGCGGTAAAGATTGTAAAACGCGAGGAGGAGGAAGAAGAGATGAGGCAACATGTGTTTCTTGTGAAATACTCTAAGCGTGATGAGACGTTTTGGTAGTTTTAGTGTAGCGAGAGCGATTTAATTTTAGAACCTCGCTAGGCCCTTTCGCATATTTCCCAGTTCCTCGGGCAATTTTCCGTACCACTCGGCGCCCCGTTATCTTTCCTGAACTTAACTTTCCGAAGACCGACAGTGCTCTACTAAGAGTCCTTAATGGACAAGTCGAGACATAATTGGATCGGATGATAAGCGACCCGATTATCATGCGCGTTACGAGCTCGAGAAACAAGATAACACCTTTACTACACTTATTACCTTTCAAAGTAACTTTAAAGCCGCTTAATTCTAACTTTTCGAAATTGCTTCTTTTGTAATTATATATAATTTTTATCCTTTGTAGTTGATTTGAAAGGATTCAAATGAAAAAAATAAATTTTCCTGGTTTGTAACCAAATTTTTCTCTATCAGAATTCGAGCTATTAAAGCTATTAAAATACAATATTTTAAAATAAAATATTAAAATTAGTAAAACTTAGACGGCGTACGTCTGCAATAAAAGGTTTTTGCAGCCTATTAAGACGATAATTAAGTCGTTCAGATCAACCCCTTTCCATACTTCCCAACCTCACTTTACACATCGCTTCCTCACCCTTCCCTAACTTGTATCACTTATACTTCCCCCTCTCCTTACTTCTGGAGATGATACTCCACTTATCCTACTTTCCTTCCCCAGCACTAATTTTTCCACAGCTAATCACCCTCACTACCCCACTAGCCCTCCTCTCACGTATCCTACCGTCCCATCCATCATTTACTCTCCCCACCTATAATTTTCCTTTCTACTCCACCAACATTTCCCCCTCATTTTCTCACACCCTCTAATTCATCACCTCTAATTTCCACTTAGTTCCCCTTTCTCCTCCTTTCAGCTTACTTTCACTAGTTCAACCCCCATATCCCCTACTTTTCTTCCCCTCATCTTCGCAACACCCTTACCCTTATTTCTCATAGTTCACCTTATTCCCCTACCGTAGCTTCCCCTGATGGTCCCTCCTTCAGTTCCCCTTACATCACCGACATACTTTCCCCTCACTACCCCCAATACCCTGCTATCCTTTCCCTTCACTTTCACTCCCTGTAAAAAACCACGACGGATGGACATCCAGACAAAACTTTAACAACCCAGATGTACCTAACTTTAAAATTGGCAGCATTTAATATCTGTAGGTTACAAAATTACAGGCATCGCAGCGCAAAAAGAGCTCGAAAAAATGAGAAATAGGGTAACTTTGTCAAGAAAAATGGGAAAACAGGAGAAAGATTACACATTTATTTACACATTCAGAAGAAAAAGAAATAGAGTTTTTACAACAGATTGTATATTTTTTAAATAAGGTTCAGTGATCTTTTAATCAATTGTCATTAAAGAATTAATTTTTTAATGAGTTTTGCCATTGAAGAATTTATTTTTTAATTGGGTACACTTAGGTCGTTAAAAATCCAATTAAAGCGATATTACAAAAAATCCGAGAAAACATAAGGGTTTTTGAATACAAATTTTTTATATGTTTTAAATCGTTCTCATGATCAAGAATATTTGCGCTTTTTAACATTTTTGACCGAAAATGATGAATTTAACAAAATGATTAAATTTTCAACAAAATAATTAATTTTTCGACAAACTAGTTCAATTTTTTACCAAATAGCTAAATTTTTAACCTGCACAGATGAATGATCAATCAAGAAGATTATTTTTCTACTAACAGACGAATTTTTAACCAAATACAGGAATTTTCAAAGAAATGGTTGAATTATAAACATAAAAAGACAAGCTTACAACCAGAAATGGGATATTAAAATTTTCAGTTAAAAAAATACTTAACAAAAAATTCTCAACCAGTTAAATTCATCGAAAAAGACGAATTTTTAACGAAATAGTTGAATCCTCAACCAAGTAGATGCATTTTCAACAAAGAAGATTATTTTTTTGCCAAAATAGATGAACTTTTAAGAAAATAGTTAAGTTTTCAAACTAAAAAGTCGTAAATTTCGAAAACAGTTGACTTTTAAACCGGGAAAAAAAACAATTTTCAACAAAAATATCATTTGTGATTAAGAAAATTGATATTCAATCAAGAAAGGTGTTTTTTCAACGAAATTATACAATTTTTAAATAAAGAAGATAATTTTTCAACTAAAAATGGAATAGATACATTTTCAGAGAACAGATTTATTTTTCAGCCAAAGAAGAACTAACTTTGAGGAAAAATAATTAAATTTTCAACCAAGTATTTGAGTTTTCAACCAAAAGTTTACTTTTTTAACCGCCAAGCTTAATTTTCTACAAAAAGATGAGTTATCAGCACAACAATACATGAATTTTTAGACAATAGAATTTTCAACTAAAAAAGATGAATTTTCAACCAAATAGTTTAATTTCCAAAAAGAAAAGATACATTTGCAATTACAAATAGAATAGTTAGAATTTCAGTTAAAAAATTAATTTGCAACCAAAATGAAACGAATTTGAAAAAATGAATCTTCAACCAAAAAATTAACTTTTTGCAAAGTAATTTGACTTTCAACCAAGTCAAAAATTACTTGAAATAGCGTCACGTACTACGTGAAAGCTCTCAAAGAATTGTTCAAAGTGAGTATTTTCAGTGGGCGTGGCAAATATTTATGAGGGTGTGATAGGCGCGGCGAATGTACGCGTCCATACTTACATACAAATTTCTATTAGATTGAAAAGGAAGAGTTCGAAAGAATTTTAATTTTATTTGTACTTTTTTCTGTGGAGAGATTAAAGATAGTTTTTTTAGAGGGTGGAACTAGTGGGCATATTATATCTATACTTGCTTTGAATTTGAAATTTCCCAAGTGAGTAATTTCCTAAGGAGAGCTCAAAGTAAGTACTTTCAGTGGGCGTATCTAGGCTTGAATCCGTCGAAAAATTATGTGGGGAGTGATAAGTGTCCTAAGCACAGTTCTCAGTATTCTCAATGGGCGTGGCTAATATCTATATTTAAGTAATTGGCGCGGCTAATGGGCATGTCCACTTTAAAATGAAAAATTTATCTTGGATTAACAAGAACTGTTCCCATGGGGCGTGGCCAACGGGCGTGGCTATTAGGGATAGTCAACACTTCTATATAAAAGTAACTATTATGCCTGACAATGTGTGGTTCTTGCTACTAAACCATACTTTAAGACCTTTTGATCAGCAAAAATATTTTCAGAAATCTTGATACTTGTCCTTAATTTGTGGAGAATGGAGACGATTCAATTCTTCATGTTCACAATCTTATATCTAACATAGTTATTTCTTATCAATCAATTCATATCTTCCGGCTGCCAATACGTATCTCATCGATCTTGACTTGAGATTTTGCCCATCTTTCTCCCTCCTCTGAACGAAAAAGAGAAGGCCAGATACCTAAAAGATCTCGTATCTCGTATTTCTGATCCTAATGCCTCTCATTGGGTTTGGCTCGAACGTGTCGAACGTCCCAAGTATCTCAGCCACTCTAGAGGCCACGTCTCATTGCAGATTGTCTCGTCGGGCATCAGTGAAACTGGCTCGATTACCTGCCGTTTCCTGGCTCCCAGGATACCCTCGAGACCATCCACGAGGAAGAGCGATGTCCTCCATCAGGGCACGCCGGGTTCTAATATTCTCCACAAGAATCGCACCCTATACGAGCATTTACTTAACCATAGCTACTTTGCTGCTTTGTTTTATCTAATCTTTCCACAGGGTGGCCGGAAGTCAGGGAAAACATAGAAATCAAGAGGAAGTTAGGGAGAATGAGATCTATACCTATTCCTGAATTTGGTTAATCCTTTTGTAACATTTTAAGGTATTTTAAAAGATTTCTAACATTTTTAACAGATTTCAATTATTTCAAGTGAGTTCGAAGAATTTTTAAGATTTTAAGATTTTTTTCATTCCAAAGAATTCTCGACAACTTTAAAAGGGCTCACGAGATTTTAAACATTTTAGAGTATTTTAAAAGGTTTAAGGGATCTTTGAACAGATTTCAATAATTTGAAACTATTCTAAATGATTTTAAATATTTTAGCATATTTTTAAAAACTCAAATGAGGTTTCCAGATCTCATGAAGATCTAAGAGATTTCAAAATATGTTGAAGGGTTTCAAATGTTTTTCGATATTTCAAGTATTGACGAAAAATGTTCAATAGATTTCAATGATTTGAAGGGATTTTAAATGATTTCAGAGTACTTTTCAAACCTCCAACAAAGTTTCACGAGCGTTTGAAAGCTTTAAAGGGATTATTAATAGATTTCAATAATCTAAAGGTAATCTAAAGTATTTTAAAAATCTTAAGGGACCATAATAATTCTTATGAAATTTTTAAGAACTCAGTAGAACTTCAGAAGATATGGATTACATTTTTAGGATTTTACAGGTTTTAGGATATTTCACACGACTCCAAAGTATTTCATCAGATTTCTGAGGGTATTAATGATTCAACAGGATTAAATTTGTTGTAAAACTTTTCTGATATTTTTCAAAATTCCAAAGAATGTTTTAAGATCTTTTAAAAATAACAATCTTTTTCAAAAGTTTTGAAATAATTTGAAATAACTAATAATGTTTTAAATTAATTTTAATAATGTAAAGGGATTCAAAAGATTTTTAAAGATTTCAGGGTGTTTAAAAATCTACCAGGAATTTTCAAAAGCTTTAAAAAATGTCGAGGAATCTCAAAATATTTTAAGAAGGGCTTTATAATCATTTTGTAGGATTTCCAAACATTTCAAGATATTTCTAGTGAAATTTAGAAAATAAATTAAATTAAATTGCTAGGGATTCCTAGCGATTAAGAATATTCCCAGCATATTAAATTTTTTAAAAGAAATTTTACATGCTTAAAGGATTTTATTTAATGTCCAAGGATTTCCAGTAATTTCAAAAATTTATAGAAATTTAAACGGTTCTTGCATAGAGAAATTTAATAAAACAATTTAATTTAAATTACATTTAGGGGCCTTAAAATGATATATACTTTTTAAAATTATTTTCACGTATTCCAAACAAATTTGTAATGGATTTCTAAGAATTTCAATATTTCTGAGAAATTAATGAAATTCCATTGACTTTCAAAAGATTTTTTGTGATTGAAATATCTTTCAATTGATTGTAAGGTACTCGAAGGAATGACACAAGATTTAAAGGATTTTATTAAATCCCCAAGAATTTAAACATTTCTCGGGATTTCAACGTTTTTTCTAGAGAACTTTAACAAATAAGTGTCATTTAATTTATACTTAAGAGTTTTAAAATGATTTATGCTTTACGAATTATAAACCAGAGAATATGTCTTGGTATCATATTTCAGTCAAGGTGTCTTGTTTCAGCACTGGTGTCATATTTCAGGGCCAGCATCATATTGTAGAACCGTCATCATATTACAGTTCCATTATCATATCTCAGTCCCGTTTTTTGCAAAAATAAGAAATTAGACATAGAATTTTGAAAATAAAGTTTTGCAGTCATCCTGTTAATAATTTATATAACCCCAGCTACTTTGCTGCTTTGTTTTATCTAATGGTATCGGACCTACGTAGCCGGCATTAAAGAACGAGGAGAATTTCTCTCGGTCGAGATGACCCAACCACTAACCCAAGGGTTATCGTTGAAACTAACCATTCTTCGGCGGTTTGATTTAGTGGTCGGTTCTAGTTGGCAACGCTCTTATCTCGCCGCCTCGTTTTCCGTTTAACTAGCTATCTGTGGTTGCGTCTTCTGGGCCGCGTCTGGGCCGCGCCTGCTGGCGACTTGCCGATAAATTTATCCTTTCCAACCTGCGGCTTGATCTCCCGATTAATTACCTGTTGCTTCGGTTCTAAACTCAAGGAGTTAATATTTTTGTTCGAATTTAGATTTTTATGACTATTATTTACAGACATGTTTCCTAATAATTGACATAAAATAGGTAACGTTACACAGAATGCATCGTAACCTTCTGATATAGATGGGAAATGTTTCAAATATTTAGATTTTGCTTCGTCTGAATGTGAACAATGTCAATGAAGTGGTTCCAATCAACCTAAAGTTCCCTGAACATTCACTGAATTCAAGAACTATGTCGAACTAAATTTACTCAACTACATAGTAACATCCGTCTCTGGTCCTCGAAATACGATGTTTGTTTATAAGTAAATATTGGACTTTCTCAATTACTCGTGAATATTAAAAATGTGGATTTATTTCCCTAGCAACAAATATCAAGTCAGATATATTTAACGTATTTATTCTTCAATCAGGGTTGCTACAAAATCACAAATATTTAATTTCCTGGCATTTCCTTGATTAACTTTTACATTTTTCCTGATCGATAACAATTTTTTTAAGAAAGACAACCCTACATCTAGTTGAATCGATAGTGTTAATGCAAAAAATCGTTTTTGAATGTATTCTAAACACTTCTAGTGAAACCAGTTGTTCCGAATTTTATAAGGGACCATCCACAAATTACACGAGGCAGACATAAAAAACACAAATTTTTACAAAAATATTTGAGTTTTCGACTGGAAAATATACATTTTAAACAAAAAAGGGAAGAATTTAATTTTCAGTTAAAACAATTTTCAATCTAGGAAAAAGGAATTTTAAAAAAATAGATAAATTTTTAACCAAACTAATCAATCTTGGATGAAAACAAATTTTTTAACAAAAAGTGAGATAGTTTATATTTAAAACAAAAAGTATTTTTAATTTACATAAAAAACAGTTCAAATGAACGAAAAAATACGATTTTTTAAGAGATTAGTTTAATGCTCAAACAAACGAAACTGATTTTAAAACAGAAGGGAGGAATATTCAACAAAAACCTAAATTTTTAATTAGGAAAGAATTTTCCGTACATAAAGAAAAAGATCTCATTCAAAGTCTTGAATTTTTAAACCAAAAGATAAATTTCGTGCAAATTTTCCACCACGAAAACAATTTTTATCACATAAGATCAATTTTCCACGAAAAATGAAATAGTTAAATTTTTATTTAATAAAATGAATTTTTAACTAAAGTTATGAATCTACAACCAACAATTTTTTAAAACAAATAAATGAATTTTTGTACCTAAAAGATTCATTTTCTACCAAAAAGAGATATTTTGAACCAAAAATAGAATATTAAAATTTTCAGTAAGAAAAATAAACTTTCAACAAAAAAAAAGACGAATTTTCACCAAAATAGTTCAATTTTACACCTAAGAAATAGATTTTAAACAAAAAGATGAATATCCAACCAATGAGAATACTTATAGAAAGAACATTTTTCCACAAAGTAGTTTAATTTTCACATAAAACAGATAATTTTTCAATTTAAAATAGAAAAATTAAAGTTTCAGTAACAAAATTTATTTTTAATCAAACAAAATAAATTTTGAATGAAATAGTACATTTTTAAACCAAATATTTCCATTTTTCAAAGAAGTTTCACATCAAATAGTTTAATTTTCAACCAAATATTTCCATTTTTCAAAGAAGTTTCACCTCAAATAGTTTAATTTTCAACAGAAAACATGAAGTGGTCATGAAGATAATTAATATTCTAACACAAAAGATAAATTTTCAACAAATACAGGAATTTTCAACTGAAGAAGATAAATTTTCAGACAATCAAGGAATAATTAAATTAGGAGTTACAAAAATGTATTTAAAAAAATGATTTTCAACACAATAGTTACATAAAAAAGAAGAAAAATAGCTTCTCACTAAAATAATTCTTCATAAAAAAGGAAAAATGTAACAAAGTAATTATATTCTTAAAAAAAGTAGTTGAATTTTTCACAGAAAAATACTAAATCTCTATAAAAAATTGTATAGTTGACATTTCAGTTAAACAATTGAGCCTTCAACTCAAAAAGATACATTTTTAACAAAAATGGAAGATTTTTTTCAGTTGAAGACACTGATTTTTAAACCAAGGAAATATGCCTTTTCAACCAAAATTTTCACTAAAAATGCAATTTTCAACCATTTTTTCAATTTTTCATGTGTTTTTTTTCAGATTGAAATGAGAACATTTTGTGGTAGTTGTCCAAATTTGGTCGTTAGATTCTTGATTTTATTTTCAGGAATTCTTCACGTCAACTTGATTAATTAGATGTTAAAAAAAGGCTTTAAGTTTGATTTTTATCCCATTTAAATATCCTAAATTTAAAAAACAACAGTTCAATTAAACCGAAAAATACATATTTTTAACAAATGTGTTAAATTCTTCACTAAAACAGACTAATTTTTAAACGAAAAAGATGAATTTTCAATGAAGAAGAATGATTTTTTAAACAAAATTGTTCAATTTTCAAAAAAAATTAATTTTAACTCCAGTTTATTAAAAACTCCCTGACTCTTTTATGCTTTCTCTGATATTCCCTCACCAGTATTGAATTCCGTGACTATCTTTCTATCTTTTTGGAATTGCCTAAGCTGTTCTAGTCCTGTAAGAAAATAAATAATAAAGGAAAACTCAATTTTTTTGAAAAGATATTATGGCTATAGCATAACATTAGGAAAGTAACAGCATTTTTATCGTCTTACGGACGTGCTTTCATTACAGATCTCGTAATTCTAGACCAAAGTTGAATTAATTAATTATTTAGTAAGGATTATATTCCGATCGAATGCCCGATATCATTAGCTATGTAGGTTCATATATTGAGGAATGAATCAATTATTCCAAATTGGATTCCCTATGTGAATCGTGAAACTAATTCATAACACTCGAATTGTTTGTGTATTCAATTGTCCAAATGTGGCACAAAATTAAATTCATTACACGGAGCTGTTGTACATCATCTCTGATCATTGTTGTCAGTCCTGAAAGTAAATGAGCATTGTTTTATTAATCATTGTTAACGAGATAGAATACACAAACCAAAATTCAAGCAAAATGTCGATATTAAATCACTAAATAATTCAGTTGTAAAATAAATTGCCTTTTACAGCACTTTTATCTATATATGAATTGTTATGCAACAATCTTTTTATTGATAATATAAATGAATTTTACTGATACGATCTCTATAGGATTAATACTTAAACTCTTATCGGAATTATTTTTACAAATTGAAGTTGTTTCTGGTTCGTCTTTTCTGGAAAGCTTCTTTAAGGAGAAAACAAATCAATAAGCAGTATAAAATGTTCTTCATAGTATTTTTATTTATAGTTCAATTTTTCTACAACTATCATTTTATTAATAACAGAAATTAATGTTAACTACAGAAACTTTGAGAGTTAAATTACTAAAGTCATATCAGAATTATTTTATAATGGGTTTCTTTCTACTTCGTATTTTCTGTAAAGCTTCTTTAAGGAGAAAACCCAATGAGTAGTGAGACACGCATACAAAAATATAATTTAATAATATTTGTAATGTATTTAAATTTTAAATCACTATTTTGAATTTAAACTCTGGAATTTTCATGTTTCTCAATTTTCGGAATTATCATGAATTTCATTGCACATCTTTTTCCATTTTTTATTCGGGTGAAAATCAAAATGTTTCAATCATTCTTTTAAAAACTTTTTTGAACAAAAATTCGGAACATGACAACTTTGTGCTCTCGTCATGTTGATCAGAATAAATATTCAAAAAATAATAAGTGAGATGAAGTAGGATATTGATGACAAATATTTAATCAAAAATAGTTGTTATGCTGAAATAATAATTAGATTTGGTTTAAATAAATATTCAAAAAATAATAAGTGAGATGAAGTAGGATATTGATGACAAATATTTAATCAAAAATAGTTGTTATGTTGAAATAATAATTAGATTTGGTTTAAGGTGGGTGAATTGAGGTTTATTATTGTTTTTTATTTAAAATATAATTACTCAAACAAGTAACTTTAGGGGTATTTGAAATTATTTTTAAATTAAAGAATAATGGGAATATCAATTGTTTTCCTTCTTACAATTTAGTTCACTTAATAAAAATAAATTTTTTGTTATCGCGTGGCTAGTTTATCCAAAAAAATGTTATTATTAGGAAGTATAAATTTTATGTAGGAATAACGAAGATGAAATCAAAATTACAGTTTTTATCTAAAGAGAAATAGGAAATTTCAAATAACTAATGTTAATTAAAAAAATACAATATCACCTATTTTTTCTAGATCAAATAGATTTTTCTTTTAAAATTTGTTATATTGAATAATGTGATTATTTTTGTAGATTTTATAAACAACTATAAAAAACTTATATTTTATAATTAATTATAATTAACGCTAAAGTTGTAGTAAAATAATTTGTTAGTTTACTGTACTTTAGCATGAGAAGAGTAATTCGCTTTTTCAGCTCGACTTTAATTAATATGTTTTCTCATTTTTAGATGCATAACATGAAAAGATGAAAACAGCTATTTTAAATTTAAAGTTGCCTGCATAATTTTTAAATTCTCTTTAAACTCATTTTCACAAAAAACCTGTACATTAATTACATAAGAAGCAACAAATAAATGAGAGAGATAGAATTACTAGCTATACAAATTTGAAAGATGATACAAAAAAGGCATTCAAAATTGCATAATTTTCTATTATACCCAATAAACATTGAAGGTCTTCAATTTTAAATATTCAAGAAACTTAAATGGTTAAGACTGAACAATTTGAAATTGTATGTCTTCAAAATCGCACTGATCCAAAAAAGTTCAAAATTATATACTTTTGAAATATAAATCTTGAAAATTGAACAATTAGAAATTCCATATTTTCAAAATTGAATCATTTGAAATTCTATCATTTTTAAAATTTTAGAAATTTCCAGTTGTAACTCTTTAAAATTTGAAACTTTGAATTTTAAATCTTAAAAATTGAAGAGTTTTTAATTTAAAAAATTTATAATTAAAAAGGATCTAAGTTTTAGGTTTTTTTAATTCTGTAATTTTGGTGATAGTCATTAGATATATTTTCAACTTGAAAGATTTATGATTAAAAACTCAAATTTTGAGTTTCAAAATTTATTATTGTTCTTTATACAACTTTAAACTTAAAGAAGTTTTAATTATAACGCATCAAAATTGCCTTTTAAGAATAAATTTAAAAGATTTATAATGGTCGTTCAGAATGTCTTTTGAGACTATCTAATTACGATCGAAAATTCCAAATTAAGTTAATTATTTCATTCTTTTTTTCTGATTCCTGTTGGGATGAAATATTATATTTAAATAAAAGTTACAGACCACTGAAAGCCGATTAAAATTAAAAACAAAATTAAAATTAAAAATGAAATAAAAATTACAATTAAGTTGAAGTTGTATGAAAGTACATGTAGTTAGATATTTATTTTAATTTATTATTATTAATTATACTTTATACACTACTATCGAATAGTATTGAACAAATATCCAGATGACCTATTAAAAATTAGCCTCAACTTTAAAAGGTAAAATTACTATCCGGAAAATGGATATACATTTTTTAAATTGAAAATCTTATTAAATTCTGCGTTACACGAACCCTGGTTGAAGGGATTCTGCAATGTAGGTATTAAATTATCACGTCAGAATGAGAAAAATAAAATTCTCATTTTTACCGAATCTTTTATTTCAACTATTGTCAGGAGCTAGAAAAATAATTTTATCAGCTGCAATTTATTTTAAGTTTAGCATGCTCGTATAAAATTTTTTTTTGTGAACTCGTGAAGATTTGTCAATGTTTATTGGATGAAATGAAAGCTAAAAATTTTTAAATCACTTTTAAAAACAAATAAAAATAAACAATAAGGGCGCGTAGCGCGCTATTTTGTCTAATTTTAAATAAAAATAATCTCATAAATTTTCACATAGAAATTATGGAAAAACTAAATCAATTTTCTCATCATCGTCTGCAGCTTTCAGTTAAAGTGAATTTTCCTTGCAGGTGACGCTGGCGGAAATGAGACTTGTGTATCCCCTCTAGACTAGAGCACTAGTAAAGAGGGAAACGAGCGACACTTCGCCTATGACAACAACTCGCTTATTTGTCTCCGGCGAGAAGCTTCCTGAATTCAAAAGGTGACAACCATCGAATTTAAAGTGGGATTGACTCTAAAATTTTATACTGCGCACCTACTTTCCGCTTCGAACTCACTTTCCACTAACACTCACTTTCAACTACCCTCTATCTTCTTCATTTTATTTAATTTCTTGTTTATTTATCTTGCTTTCAGAATTGCTGATGTAGGACTTTCGCAAATCGGCATCGCTTTTTGCCGCAAGAAAGGTAGACGAAAGTAGGATAGGGGTTGAAGGATGAGAGCGAGAAGACTCGTACCGGGAATGTTTTTCCAGTCATTACGCTCTCACAGTCTGATCTAGCATTCCACCCAAGGTCCTGGAGCAATAAGAGAAAAAGTGAGACCACTAGGTCGTTAGGTATATTCTCGGTGAGAACTATAAGAATTTCTAGCAGATGATTCCTCTCCTTCTGACACCTTTTCTATGATTTCCCAACCTTGGAGTATATTTTCCTCTTACAAAAAAACTACTTCTGAGGAATAAAAAGTAGATTTCCTTTTCTGTGCAAGTATCTCTTCCTCTGATCATGACATGAGTTTGAATAAAGAGGATGAAAGAAAATGATGTTTTTAAAAATTACCTGCCGGAATTTATCTTCGAACAATTTGAAAAATGCATTTGATGCTAAACCTTTATTTAAAGCTTTGCCAGAAAAATAATTTCCTGGCATGGATTCAAATCGGGGGGATTATATGGAATCAGGATGTCAATCAGGCAATTTCGTCTTATTGGCTTCAAAATTTAACCACTTTGTTGAAAATTCGTGTAATTTGATGCAAATACGTATTTTTTGTAGAACATCATTCTTCGTGTTGGTAGAGTAATCTTTTAACTAAAAAATTTAACTAAGATGTTAAAAATGAAACTACTTGGTTGATAGTTCAACTACTTTGTTAGAAATGATGTTTTTTAGTTCACCTTTTTGATTGAAAATTAAACTATTTTGTCGAAAACTCATTTTTTGGTTAAAAATCAATATTCTTATCTGAAAATTGAATTTTTGATCGAAAATGTATCTTTATGAATTGAATATTAAAATATTTTGTAGAAAACTCATGTATTTTGTCAAAAATTTGTCTTTTTATTTATAAGATTATTCTCGTTTGTTGAAAATGCATCTTTTCGGTGAAAGATTCAACTATATTTTTAATAATTCGTATTTTTTTGTGAAATTCAACACCCTGAAAATTAATTGTTTTTTGTTAATTTGTTTTCAATTAAAAATTTGACCTATCCATTTTTGGTTTAAAACTGATCTTTTTAGTTAAAAATTCATCTGTCCGGTCGAAAATTCATCTTTCTTGATTCAAAATTAAGGCGCTTGCTTGAAATTTATCATTTAAGGTTTAAAATTTAATTTTTTCCCCAAAATAGTCTACTTTTTGGCTTAAACTTTCAGCAGGTTGTTGAAAAAATTTACTATTCGGTCGCAAACTTTACTGTTTCGTTCAAAATTCATCTATTTATTTGAGGATTAAATTAATTGCTGAAAATTCTTATTTTTTATTGAGTTCAACTAGTTGAAAGTACGTTTTTTTTTTTTGTTAAAAATTACTTTTTTTAACTGAAAATTTGACAATCAATTCATTTTAAAAAATCCATCGTTTTGAGTTAAAAATTTATTCTTTCTTTAAATTTAACTTGTTGAAAATAAGTGTTTTATTGTTAAAAATTAGTTTTTTTTTTAAACTGAATATTTTACGTACCCTTTTTTGATTGAAAACTTATATTTCTTAGTTCAAAATTCAACTATTCGGTTGAAGCTTCATGTTTCTTGATTAAAAATATACTTTCTTCTTGAACATTCATCTTTTCAGGTTTAAAGTCAACTGTTTTCTAAAGTATTTTACTTTTCTGCTTCAAATTTCAATAGTTTGTTAGAAATCTTTATTATTTGTTTGCATACTCTACTTTTTAGTTAACTATTAAAAAATGGTTTTTTTATTCGTTGAATTCAACCAGTTGAAAATTACTATTTTTGTTGAAAATTAGTTGTTTTTTAAATGAAAATTTGACGTATCCATTTGTGATTAAAAAATTATCATTTTTTTGGTTAAAAACTCAATTTTTTATTGAAAATTCATCTAGTGGGTACATTAAATTTTTTCAAACTGAAAATTCAGCTGTCCATTTTTGATTGGAAATTTATCTTCTAGGTTGGAAATTTTTGGGATGCAAACTTCACTATTTAGTTAAAAGTGCAACCGTTTTGTTAACATTTTAGTTATGTTGTTAGAAATTAAACTATTGTGTCCAAGTCAAATTTTTTGGACTAAAATTCAACCTTTTGTTAAAAATTTGTCCTTAAGGATTGAAAATGAAACTTGAAAATAAACAATTTAGTTGGAGATTCAAAATTGAACTATTTTTTAAAAGTAATTTAATTTATGTAAAACTAAACTTTTTTGTTGAAAGTACTTTCTTTTAGAATAAAAATCCATCTTTCGTGCTAGGAAAGTCATCTTTCTTGGTAGTAAATTCACTTTTTGTTGGAAATTTAACTGTATTCAGACGAATTTACCTTTTAGGTTCCAAAATTTAACAATTTTCTTAAAAGTTCAACTACTTTGAAGAAAAATTCATCTCTTTTGCTTGAAAATTCAACTATTTTTCCTATTTTCCTTATTTCGAGAGCTTTTCGGACTCTGACGTTTGCACACTTAATTAGAGAATTTTACTATTTGGTTAGAAACTCAAATTTTGGGTGCAAATCCATATAAAACAAAATGTAGATTTTCGCAGATTTCAAACAAAAAAATTAGATTGATTTTAAGAATTGTGAAATGCTTTAAAAGAATAAAAACATTTTCTGAAGATTCCTGAGAAAATTAAAAATAACTTTTCGTTTTGAAAAATTATTTAAAAAGAATATTAAAAAAGTTTTTCAAAGATTTAAACAAAATTTTCCAAAAAGATTCTAGAAGATTTTAAGAAAACTTTCTAAAATTTGCATGATAATTTTTTATCTTTTTAAAACTCCTGAATATCTCAAAATTACTCAAATCTTTTCTACAAATGTTCATTTGTAAATTATACATCCAAAGTTAAAAATTTAACTTACCAATTACGCATTTTTCAAATACAACAATTAAAATTGTAACGTTCAAAGTTTAAAGGCTCTTCGAAATTTTAACGACTCCAGGTTTTCTATGCCAAACAATTCAGTTAAAGATTCTTTACTTTTAAATATTTGGCTTAAATTTACTTGTCTTAAATGAAAATTCAAATATTGCTCAATTTAATGACTGAGACTTTCAAATTAAAACCGTTTAAGTTTTAATGTTAAAATCTGAAAATTCTTAAATTTTGAACTGGTTTAAAATCGTTTTTGTTAACTTTTTATTACTTAAACTCCAGATAAATGAAAAAAATTTATTTATTGAATAAAAATGTTTTTTATTCAAAATTTTCAAAATCAAAGGGTTTTATTTTTTCTAGTCTTTAAGAAAGCATTTAAAAATGTAAACTTAGAAATGAAAATTTTCAAAGCAAACAAATTTTGAATTACGCCTTGTAAGTTAAATAATAGCATAATTGAAAAAACATAAGAATTCCACTAATTACTTAAAAACTGTGGAAAATGAACGTTGACCGATTTTTCTTCTACAAATTTGTAAAATTCCCGGACAAAAAAAAATCACGGTCATTTCCCGATTTCCCGGTCCAGCGGCCAACCTGTTTTTAACATAAATTCCATTTTTGGTAAAATATTCAACTTTTGAGGTTAAAAATTGAACTATCTTCTAAGAAATTTGTGCTTTTGGCTTGCAAACTCACCTATTTGGTTGAACACAAGACCGTTTTGTAAAAAATGTAATTAAATTCAACTAATTTGTCAAAGTTATCTTTCTTTGTTGAAAATGAACATTTTTGTAGAAAATTTAACTATTTGGTTTAAAACTCAACTATATTATTTAAATTTATCTCTTTTGCTTGCCAATTCAACAATTCTCCCTACGAAGTCTACAGTCCACAAAATGAAATGTTTTTCAAAAAGAAAATTTTTAATCGAATTTTACGAGAATCTTGATAAAGCCAGAATAACGTGAAACGAGTATTTGTTTTAAGTAGAACGCCCGCGGAGAAAAGGTAAACGGAGTTTTTGCTTCAAAAGCTGGGAAGCAGAATAGAAGAAATTCACCATGACACAAAGGGAACCGAAAGGGTGCGATAGAGGCGTGGGAGGGCATGAAAAGCGATAAAGTTTCGAACCTAGCGTGTGCTCGATAAATCAATTCCTATCCATTCGTAAGAGGCGTCTTCAATTACTTCGAACCCAGTTACCGTGGACGAAAATTCGTCCCAAGTAATTCCAGCATCCATCAGTTGCACCAAAGTCTGACCATGGCACGACGTTTTCTACTTACGGCCTTTAGGTTTTAACCATTCGTGAAGTCCACCATTTTTTAGCCCCCTTTTCTCTCCAGAAAATAAAGGAAAATAAACTTTTGATTGGATTTAATTGGAATTCAATCTTACAGAGAGGTTTTTAACCAGAGAGGTTTTTTTTTAAAAAAAGTATTTTTTTACTTGAGTATTAGAATTCAGTTAAATTTTCTACAAAAAGAGATGAATTTTTAAAGCAAAAAGACGAATTTTCAATACGGAAATAATTTTAAATTCACAAATACTTGGCTTTTTAACTTAAATAACCGAACAGTATAAATTTTCAACCAAAAAGAGTCATTTTATGCCAAACAAAGATCAAACATTAACAGAATACATGAATTATCAACTAGAAAAGATAAATTTTTAGTTAAAAATATTAGAGTTAAACCTACTAAGGATTTTTTATTTGAATTTTTATTTTCGATTAAAAAAATTAATTCCTAGCCAAAAGGAAAACAAAACTTTAAGAAATAGTTCAATTTTCAACCAAACGGATGAATCTTCTACTAAAATAATAAATCTTAAAAAATGAATACTAGCTATTAACAAATTAGTTGAACTTTCAAGCAAGTAGTTCAGTTTTTAACAAAATCAGCAATATTCTCGAAATTTTGAAACAAAAACGATAATATTCTACCAAAATATTTGAATTTTCAACAAAAAAGGCGAATTTTTAACTTTTTACTTTCTTTTACTTTCATCCAATTAGTTAATTTTTGACCAAAAAAATTAATTATCAATAAAATATTTGATATTTAAACAAACAAAATTTTTATTTGAAACCATAAACTGTTGAATTTAGCCAAAAAGACGAATTTTCAATAAAATAGTTGAATCCTCAACCAATTCGAAGGAATTCTCATCAATCAAGCTTAATTTTCTATAAAAAAAGATTAATTTTGAACAAACTACTTACATTTTCAATTTGAAAAGATTAATTTTTAATTTAAAATATCGATTTTGAACCACAGATTTAATTTTTACTTGAAATTTCATTTTCAAGTGAAAAAATTTTTTTTCAACAACAAAAAAGAATGTTTAAAATAAGAGTTAAATTTTCAACGCAAGAGGTACATTTTTTGACTAAAATGACGAATCTTCAAAAATGAAAATTAGTTTTTAACAAAGTAATTTAGCATTCACGCAAGTAGTTGACTTTAAAAAAGGAGAACTCTCAACGGAAAATGAAATAACAAAAAGTGATATTTTAAAACAAGAAAGATGAAGTATCTACAAAAATAGTTAGATTTTTAACCCAAAAAGGCGAATTTTCAACTAAACAGAATTAATTTAATTTTTAAAAAAACTTTTAACTAAGTAGTAAAATTTTTGAACAAAAGAAATGAATTCTAAAACAAAAATATAATGGTGGACAGTTCACGCAAGTGCTTTTAAATTGAGTAAAAATTAAAATTTCGCTTTAGGCCTCTGAATGGTCTTTATTTATTATCAATCCTAAGAAAAAATTTGAATAAAAATTTATTTAGGATTTTGTCTACAAAATTCAACTTTAAGTAGTTTTTGTGGGTTATTGAATATTATGATTTTTTAAAATGTTTTACGTGGAGGCACTGTGGATTTTTTTAGGTAAAAGTGGTAGAGGTGGTTTTTGGGGTTTGTTAAGTAAAATTATGTGGTTGGGAATAAAACTTGAGGTTTTTTCAAGATGAATTATCTGATTAATTTTAATTTTTTGATTTTTTTAGTGTTTTTACGTGCAGACTATTCGAATTTGTTTAAGCGAAAGGGATAAGGATGGTCTTAGGGGTTGCTAAAAATGTACTATGGGACCGGAAATGTAAAAAGGGAGGTAACAAAGTGGTTAAAGTTGGGGAACTTTCTTGAAAACAGGAGAACAAAGAGGCATTTTTAAAAAAGGGAGAATAGGAGAAAAAGTTTAAGCTCTGTGTATATGTAAAGATTCTGGTAAAATTCAATTTGCAATTTTCCACTTGAAAAATGATTTACTTTTGTAGATTGTGGTTTTATCCATTTGGGATAATAATTCACGAAAACTAACTTCCTCGAGAAAATCTCTTCTGACCAATAAAACAAGTTAAATCGCAAAGCAAAAAATGGAAAGCACCCCAATTTGGAAACATATGCACTTCACAGAATTCTTTGAATAAAATGCAGGTGAATTCTTCAAATAGATTTTTTTTCTTTTTTTACTCTCTCTCTTCTTGTCCAAGTATTGTACGAGACAAATATATATATATATATGTATATTCAGATCGGAGAAGAGATTCTTTTGATACTTTTTTCCATTTTCTGCGGTCGAAACGCCGAATTGAAACGATCGCGTTTACAACGTTCGAGTAGATACTCTGAAAATACGGGTTCACTGAACTTTCTTTCTGTTCTGGCTAACCGTTCGAGCAAGAAGTGATCCGCCCTATTTCAAGATCCCAGATGTATAGCGTCATGCGGATATCCAATCCTTTTAAATCTAAAATCTGTCATTGGTCCTCAAAAAATTTATATTTATGAAACCATACGTGTCTTGTGTTAACAAGAATTTATTCATGTAAAATAACCATTTGTTTGCTACGAAACCAAGAAAGGTTTTTTTTCCACTATTTAGGTCGAGCTTTAACCTTATGGAAGAACGAGTATTGAACAATTGAATGATCGGACGCAGCGAAGCGGGGAAAATAAAAAAGGAATATAAGGCTCTCATTCTTTTCATACCAGATATTTGAAAAAACATACAGGGAGGCCACTCAAACTTAAAAAAAAAAAAGCGAAGATTTTCCCGGTCTGCCGTGGAAATAATTAGTTCTTTCCTGATGGACTTTTAAGTTTTTATAATAATAATTGTTTATTATTAATTACCTTGTTAATATTATGCAAGTTTTTGAAAAAATGATGACAGACTGCACAGTTCGAAATTCTCTCAAAACAGAGGAAATGGGGTGATTTTTCCGGAAATTAGGGAAATAAATTCTTTTATATAAGATTTCTTTATGTATCATAATCCTAAGATCTGAAGTCAATATATATATTTGAACATTTTAAATTTGAACAAAATAGTTTAATTCTGAACAGAAAAGTTGGAGTTTCTAGATAAAAAGCCAAATGTTTCAGAAAAAAACTTTTAAACCCGAAAAGATGAATTGTCAACAAAAAGTTAATTTTTAATTAATAAATACAAATTTTTAAACCAAAATTTGCCTTTTCTAGGCAAAAAGACCAATGATTATAAAAACAGCTTTATTTTCGATTTAAAAATTTTCAACCAAGAAGACTTTTTAACAACATAATTAAAATTTCAACAAAATCGTAGAATTTAAAAAAAAAAAAGATAAATTCTGGATTTAAAATATGTCACTAAACTTTTAAATTAAATAGAATTAAGTTCCAACCATGCAAAGACGAATTTTCAACCAAAAAAGATGACTTTTCTATCAAATGACAAATTTTGAATAAAAAAGGAAGAATTTTGTATCCAAAAAATCGAATATTCAACAAAACAGTTAAACTATTGACCAAGAAAGATGACTTTTTTATAAAATAAATAAATTTTTAATAAAATTTTAGAAATTTTATCCAGAAGAGATGAATTCTTCATCAAAAACATTATAGGGAGCTTTTCAATGGAAAAGAATTAGGTTTCTACCAAAAAGATGAGCTTTTAACAAACATAAATTTTTAATCTAAAAGGACGAATTTTCTACATAAGATTCAAATTTTCAAACAAAAAAAAACAGCTTAATTCTTTGTAAGAAAATATGAATTTTTAAAAAAATAGTAAAATTTTCAATACAAGATCCTAGAATCTCTGACCATCCGAGATGAATTCTTGATTAAGAATATTATGGTAAACTTTTTAATTCGAAGAAATTAAGTTTCAGCGATAAAAGAAAAATTTTCAACCAAAAAAGATGAGTTTTCTATAAAAAGATAAATCTTTAATCCAAGAGGATCGATTTTTTGTTTCCAAAAAGATGAATCTTCAACAAAACAGTTGAGTTTTGAACCAATTAAAAATATTAGAGTAAACTTTTTAATTGAGAAGAATTAAGTTCCAACCATTATAGGTAAATTGTGAACCAAAATATATGAGCTTTTTACCAAACAATAAATTTTTAATCTAAAGAGAATTTTCTATCTAAAAAGTCAACATTTTAACAAAACAGTTGAATTTTTAATAGAAAAAGATGATTTTTCAAGAAAATAATTTAATTTACAATAAAATGATCAAAATTGTAAACAGAAAATACCATTTTTTCACACAGAATACAATAATGGACTTTTCAAATGAAAAGAATTAACTTTCAACCAAAAAAGATTAATTTTCTACCAATAGATACATTTTTCACCTGAAAGGACGAATTTTATATCCAAGCAGTTGAATTTTCGATAAAGCAGTTCAAATTTTTCAATAAAAATTATTATCTTTAAACCTTAAAAGATTAATTTTCAATACTAAAAGACAAATTTTCTAATTATTTTCGAACTAAAGGACCAAATAATTAAATTTTCAACCAAAAAGTAGAAGTTTAAAAAGTATAACCTTTAACAAAAAGAGATACATAGTGGATTAAGAACATAATAGTACACTTTTTAACTAAAAATAATTAAATTTAATCATAAAAGATGAATTTTCAACCGAATGGATGAGTTTCCTGTCAAAAGATGAATTTTCAATTTTTTAGGAATCTCAAACAAAAATTTTTATTCTAATGGAACTGTTCAAAAATTTTAAAAGCTTCTAAATTTTTTGGTAATCTGCGAAAATCTACTTTTTCTTAAACTAGGCCGTGACTCTTTGAAATCATTACAAGCTTTAACTTAATTTTGGATAATTTAAAAAATTCTAAACATCTCTTAAAATGAATTGAATTTTTTCTACTAATAATAATCAAGGCTTTCTATTTCAAACAATTTGATTTGAAATTGTTTACTTTTGAATATTTCGTTTGAAATTACTTGTCCTGAATCAAAAGTAAAATATTGCTAAATATTAAAAAAATAATATTTTTATTAATTAAAAAACTTCAAATTTAAGAAAAAACTCTGCTTATCAATTTATTATAATAAAGTTATTTTAAAATTAAAAATAGTTTATAAATTAATAATTGAATAAAATAAAAATGATTTTTTAATTAAAAATTTCCATTTCAAAAGCTTTTATATTTTAATTATTGAAGCCTTAAAGGTTGTCCTGCGAGTGATGTACGATATTTTATTCCAAAACAGTATCAAAATCAGTAATCAGAACTGGGACAGATTTTTCTTCTAAAACTTATTTAAATTTCCAGTCGAAAAATAAATTCACTATTATTTCCCGGCTTTTTCAGGTCTCAAAAAATTCCAAGTCATTTCCCGTTTCCCGGTCGATCGACAGCCTTGAAAAGGCCTCTTATCTCTCAGGATTAAAGAAACGTTTTGCTTTCTGAAAATAGGTTATGAGTTGAATTAAGAGAGGTACTTGCAGAATGAGACCTTTGTTTTTTACGAGTCGAAAAGTACAGACAAATAACAAGAATTTCTTTAGCCTTCTGCACCACTTAAGTTTGATTTTAATAAGCTCATTTTACAAGTCTTATCATGTTAACACCACGGTAGTGTTTCTCAGAAACTTTTAATGAGCTCAGACATTCTGCGGAGCACATCAGCTATATGAACGACTTTCCACTCTATCTTTTCAAAATTGTGATATGGCAACCCACACAGCTTCAAGTCTCTCTAATTGTGAAAAGTTCTAAAAGCTTTAAGCTGCTTTTGAGTTTTTGTGGTTTCAACCTGTAGAAAAAGCAATTTCGAGAAGATAAAGCTACGCGTTTTTCCACCCTCATTCACTTCAGAAATAATCCTTTAGCATTTTTTTACTTTTTGGGCGCTATGAAAGATAAAGAAGTATTTTTGTTTATTGAAAAATATTAAGAAGTCATTTTAAGGAAGTTCATGCCTCGAATTCAATTGGGAGATCAAAAATAGTGAAAATAGTGTAAAACATTTTGAAAAATTGTATGATACAATTTGAAAGAAATTATAGAATTTGAAAGTAGAAAGTCTGAAATGAAAATGCATGCAATGGAAAATTAAGTTTATTTTTCAGAAAAATTTCCAGTTTTTAAATCCAATATTTTAAAAGTAATACACATTAAGTCAAAGATTTACTTAATATTGTATTCTTTATTATATAAACTATTAACATTCCTATTTATTTATAACAGGCATCCCAGTCTTTTCCCTATTACTCTCTTTTTCTCATTCACTACTTGCAATTGAATTATTTTATTGAAAATTCATCTTTTTGGGCTTAACATTCCAGATTTTTTTTTGAAATTTTCATTCTTTTGTGAAAATTATTTTTTGTTTGTTGAAGAATCATAATTTTAGCTGCATTTTTTTGTTATAGATAATTTTTTTTTCAAACTGAAAATTCAACTATTTTGTTGAAAGTTTACATTTCTGTTGAAAAGTCAAATTTTCTCAAATAAAAATTTGACTGCTCTATTTTTGTTTAAAAATTGATCTTTTTCAGTTTAAGAACTAAACTATTTAGTTAAAAATTATTAAAAGCGAAAATTATAAAAACTAAAAATCAATCAAATAAAATTTGGACCAGCATCACATCCATTGTCCAAACTATTTAGTTCAAAAATTTATGTAATTTGTTAAAAATTACTATTTTGAAGGAGAATTAATCTTCATGGCGGATAATTCAACTTATTTTTCTTAAAATTGCATGTATGTTGTTGAGGATCCATTTTTATTCCTAGAAAAGTAATCTTTTTTGTTAAAATTTTAATTACTTGGTTGAAAGTTTAACTAATTTGTTAAATCAACATTTTGATTTTGAAGTAGGTCAAAATCTATGTTTCGTGACAAAAAAAATAATTACTTTTTTCGCCTGTTATTTTTAAGATAAAATAAAGCTAAGCAATAAATCCAAAGTAATTCTATAAATATTTTTTTTTTATTTAAAAGAGAAATGTTTTGTTAGTTTCTTGTTTAAAAACAAATGCGCACTTAGGCCCGTTTTCCTGACTACTTTTTCATTATTTTTTTAAATCAGATATTAAATCGAGATTCAATAAATTATATTGAGATTTCGAATCAAGTGCAGATGCATTGTGAGAACTGCACTGCTTGGTAGGAAAATACATATTCCTGAGAAAAACGTCCGTGTGTGATTTATATCCGTTAATGTTTGGATTACAGCAAGTCAGTGGCACATCATAAATTTCAAAGTTTCACTTAATTGTACGACGCTTGACTGCTGATATTGTAGTCTGATAAATAGTTGTAAAACGTTTAGCGAGAAAAATGTACTTTTAACTTCTTGCTATTGTAACCTAACATTATTTTGTTAATTAAAATGGATTTTCATCAAATATAGGTTCCGAAAATTGGCTTTGATTTTAATAATTAATAAGGGTTCGGAAGCACAAAACAATAGTAATAAAAAATAACAGCTGAATGTCAAAAATTATTCTATAATCTGAGACATTTTTTTTAACTATTCAAATTGGAGGCGTATAAACTTAAAATACTTTTCATCGAAGACATTAATTAAAATAAGTGAAATTTAAAACTGAAAGTATCAGTGCTAAAAGTTTTTAATAATTTGATGTTATTTCGCGGCTTCGCAACTTTGGAAGCATTTATTTTTGAACATGTAATTGTTTAACGGATTCAAATTTAATTGTTTAAAATTTAAAGCATTCAACCTTAATTCTTTTTACCTTATATCATTCAAGTTTAATCCTTTCAACTTTAAAACTTTCAGGTTTAATCGTTTAAACTTTGAAGCATTTATTCCTAATATTTAAATTTCGGAAGCATTCAAGTTCCATGATTTAAACCTTGGAAGCATTTACGTTCAATAATATAAAAATTGGACGGATTCAAGTTTAATAATTTAAACTCCTGAAATATTAAAAATTAATAATTTAAAGTTTGGAAGCATTAAAGTGTAATAATTTTAACTTTAGAAGTATTCAAAATTAATAATTTTAACTTTTAAAGAATTTCAGTTAAATAATTTAATCTTTAGAAGCAGTCGAAGTTAATCATTGAAATCTTGAAAGCATTCAAATTCAAAAATTTAAACTTTGTAAAAAATCAACTTTAATAAATTCAACTTTGTAATGATTTAGGTTTATTAATCTACACTTTGTCAGGAATCAAGTTGAATAATTAAACTTATGAAGCACTAAACTTTAAAAACGTATACTTGGGGAGAATTGAAGTTTTAAAATGGAAGCATTAGAAAGCATGCAAGTTTAAGATTTGTACTTTTATGCATTCCCGTTTAATCTTTTAAACTTTGAAACATTGAAGTTTAATCGTTCAAGCACTAAGGTATTCAAGTTTAATCGTTTAAACTTTGATGCATTCATTCATAATCTTTCAACTTTGGAAGCATTCAAGTTATATAATCTAAACTTTGGAAGAATTAAAATTTAATAATTTAGAGTTTAAAAGCATTAGAGTTTAATAACTTTAACTTTTAAATAATTCAAGTTTAATCATTTAAACTTTGGAAGCTTTCAAGATTAATAATTTTAACATTGAAAGCGTTGAAGTCAATCAATTAATCTTTAAAAGCATTCAATCTTGATCATTGTAAAATCGGAAGCATTAATGTGTAATGATAAAAACTTTGAAAGCATTGAAGTTTAATTATTTAAACTTTGGAAGCTTTCAAATTTAAGCATTTGTATTTTGGAAGCATTCAAATTTATACAATTAAATTTTGGAAGCATTAGGGTTTTATATTTATATTTCTAAAGCATTCCAGATTTAATAGCTATATCTTGGAAGAATTCCAGTTAAAACATTTATGTATACTTGGGAAGCATTCAATATCAGGGTGGCCGTTTTAATCGAAGAAAAAATTCCCAGTCATTTCGCGGTTTTTTCCGGTTCGCAAGCATTTTTCACGGCCAATGAAACTTGAAAAATCAAACTATATTCTAAACATTCTTCCATAGGAAGTAATAAACAATAAACAACAAAGTAAAGCATTCAAAGTGGAACACTTTAATTCCAAACTTTTAAAATTGAAGTTTAAAAGTTTTTCAATTCAAAAATTGTATATCCAAATTCTCAAAAATGTACACGTACCAAATGGAAGGTAATAACACTTTTCAAATAAACAATGTTAAATGAAATGCAAATAAATTGCAAAATTATATAATTTTAAGTCATTTTAAGCTAGACACATTAAAAACTGAAAAATAATTTTTGTAACTTAACAGTTCTTAAATTAGAAGTTAGATGATTTTTATTTTAAATAGTCTAGGCATCCTTCAAAAGCTTTAAAATTTTATTTCAAAATCTTGAGAAATCTAGAAGTGGTTTTAAATTTTTCCAAGTTCAAAATGAATTGAATTTTTTCTATAACTTTTAGAAAATCCTGCAAACTACCTACAGCCGAATTATAAATAAAATGTAGATTTTTGCAGACTTCTAACAAAAAATTTAGAATTTTTTTAATAATGGTGAAAGACTTCAAAAGAATAAAAAATTTTCTTAAGATTCTTAGGAAAATTGAAAAATTATTGTAAGGAAAGTTTAAGAAGATTTTAAGAGATTGGAAAAATTATCAAAGAAGAACATGGAAGATTTTAAGGATTTTTTTTTTAATTTTCAGGATTTTCAAAAATTGTAGGAAAACTTCGATTAGTTTCAAAATATATTTACAAGTTCTGAAAAAAAAGGTTAACACACTTCGTTTACATTATTTGAAATAATTTCAAGTTTTTAATTAATGTTGAATCTTTTTAAAACTTCTATGTTTCTCGTAAAATTACACAAATTTTTTCTACAAATAATAAGAGTTCAATTGTTCTTTATGCGTCAAAATTTAACAATTTTATTTATAAATTAAACATTTTTTAAATAAAACAATTAAAACTGTAATGCTAAAAGTTTAAAAGTTTTTCAAAAATCTAAAGATTCAAAGCTTTCTATGTAAAACAATTCAGTTTCAAATTGTTTTCTTTTAAATATTTGGTTTCAATTTACGCTTCTTAAATGAACAGAGAAATATTGGTGAATATTAAATACTTATTCTTTTCCTACATTAAGAAGTTTCAAATTAATTGGGATAAAAACTAAATAATTTAGACTCTATACTATATTATTATGGATTTATTTTGAAGTTAAAAATATTGAAACGCATGTTTACATTATTTAATGCTAAAAAATTAATAGGAATAATATAGAAATAAATTTATTTATTAAATTTAATATGAAAAATAATATAAAGGAAGACCTGAAACCCTGAATTAAAAATATATTATTGATAAATCATGAAAATTTGTATTTCAAAATAAAATTATAGGAATAAATGATATATTAATTTAAATTCTTATCAAGACTCCCGAATTGAAACAGTTACAATCTTGATAAAATTAAACTTTTTTATCAAAAATTTTCAACTTCAAATTCTTTTAATTTTTAATCGTTTAAATCTTCAAAACTACATTTTAATTATTTCAAAAACTGTTAAAATCGAACTTGGGCAGATTTTTCATCTGAAAAGTCGTAAAATTCCCGGTTTCCTTCTCCAGCGGCACCTTGTTTTTTATAAAAGAACCTTTGATTTTAAAAACTTCTAATTATTTTCAACCTTTAAAACTGCATTTTAAAATTCTTTAAAATAATATATATGCTTAAAAATTAAAAATCTAAAATGGAAAATTTTTGAAGTAAAAGATTTTCGAATTAGGCATTCCAAACTAAATGATATAATAATTGATCAAAATCACAATTTAACAAATGATTTAAAAACCATTTGAAATCAAAGTTGTATAACGTTTTCATTTAAAAAATTTTGTAAAAAACCCGGTCATGTCCCGGTTTTCAAATTTTCCCGGTCCAGCGGCCACCCTGAATATTTTAAATGTATACCCGGTAGCATTTAAGTTAAATATTTTAAACTTAGGAAGCAATCAAATTTAATCATGCAGACTTGAGAATCACTGAGATTAAACATTTATACTTGAGAAGCATTCATATTTAAACATTTATTATAAGGAAGCGTTCGAGTTTAAACATTTAACCTTAGGAAGCATCTAAGATTAAAAATATAAATTTTGGAATCATGAAAATTTGACATTTTGTTCCTGAAAGCAGTACAATTTAATAAAGTATACTTTGAAAGCAATCAAACTTTAACATGTATACTTTAGAAGCAGTAAAGATTAAAAAATATACTTAGGGAGTATTCAAGTTTTGAAAAGTATAATTTGGGGGCATTTAAGTTGAAAACGGTATACCGGGGAAGCATCCAAAATTTAAAAAGTATACTTGAGAAGTATTCAAGTTTAAAAATGCACACATAGAAAGTATTCAAATTTACGAATGCATACATAGAAATCATTCAAGTGTATTATTTCTACCTCGGAAGCAACAAAGTTCAAAGAGTATACTTGGGAATAATTCAAGTCTAAAAGTTTATACTTGGGAAGCATTTAAGTTTAAAAATGTACGCTTGGGAATCATTCAAGTTTATTATTTATAATTCGGAAGCAACAAAGTTTAAAAGTATACTTGGGAAGCATTCAAGTATAAAATTGTAGACTTAGGAAGCATCCAAATTTAATAATATATACTTGAATCATTTAAGCTTAGACTTTTAAACTATGAAAGCAAGCATCTCAAATTTTCTTTACCTTCTCCTGTCTCCCCGAAAAAAATGATGAAACCGGATCGAAGAAAAACGAGTATAACATAAAAGTTCTTCCTGCCATCGAAACTAGTAACTCCGCAACTTTTCTGCTTTAGTTTCTGCCGCGAAACGTTGCATCTTCGACGTTGGAGTCGCGGAATGCACCGCAGGGAGAGACTTGACTCGATGGCTGGAAAGAGACTCCAGTGTTTTCGTGGCTTGGGAGGCTGCTTGCGATTCTCTTTGATTTATGGGAGTTTTGTAGGTAGAGCTGGGGAGGAAGGTGCCACGAAATAAGAAAGACAGAAAAGAGGAAAAGGGAGAAGAAGAAGAAGAGTTGGGCGTAGGAAAGTAGGACGTCAAAAAAGACGGCGACTTTTTTGTCCATTGTCGTTCTTCTCGAACGTGAACCATAAAAGAGAGGACGCTACCGTTCTGGTGATAACAGTACTGATGCTCAGCCCTGCTTGTTTCTCGTTCCACTATCCCCATTTAACCCGCTTTTCTCACCCTTACTCTTATGCTCAGACTGGACGTGGCTTGTTTTCCTACAAAGAAGCCAGTTCCAGAATTCCAGATCCATCTCAGTTTCTTGACACGATCTCACCGTTCCTCGTCTCACCTTACCTTGCTGAAAACAGACCAGACAACAATTTCTGCTTCCACGACCTACATTTACAGATCTATCCGATACTCGATTGCTTCGCTGAGTTTTAGGATTTGCTCTTATTTCGTACCGTAAGCGAGGAGAAGAACGGTTTATCAGAGTTTTAGACGAATGTTATAAAATATATTTTTTGCCATGATTTTCGTTAGCAGAAATCGTCAGACGATCAAAACAAAAAATAGCGCGCTATACAGCACAGACTAGGGTTTCTATTGGAACCACCTTTTGGTTCCAAAAGAGCTAGGACCAAAATGCATCTCTCTTGTTGGAATAGAACCAAAAATGATAAATAATTTCAAGATATTTTCAAGGAATTCGAAGATTTCAATATATTTATAAAGATTATAGGAATTTCAAAACGATTTGAAACATTTAAAGAGATATCAAAAGATTTCAAAGAATTTGAAATATTTTAGGGTATTTTAAGACTCCAAGATTTTACAATTATTTCAATGAATTAAAGGGATTTTAAACGATTTCAAAGATTTTATGATATTTTTAAAAATACTGAGGAATTTAAAAGAAATTTTAAGGGATATCAAAAAATTTGAAAGGATTTGAATTACTTGACGGTGTTTTAAATGCCCAATATTTTTCAATCGATTTCAATAATTTGGAGGTATTTTTAAGGATTTCAAAGATGTCATGGTATCTTTAAAGCTTCTAAGAAATTTTAAAAAGATTTCAAAGATTTTAAGGATATCCAAAGATTTCAAGGAATTTCAAAACAATTTGTAAGATTTCAAGGGATAACAAAAGATTTCAAAAATTTTGGAATATTTAAGGGTATTTTAAGACTCTTAAGATTTTTCAATCGATTTCAATAAATTGAAGGAATTTTAAAGGATTTCAAGGACTTTACGGTATTGTTCTAGATTACGGGGAATTTTAAAGACATTTATAGAGACATGAAAAGATTTCAAAAAATCTGAAATATTCGAGGATCTTTTAAAAGTCCAAGATTTTCCAATCGATTTTAAATTAAAGGTAGTTTGAAGGATTTCCAAGATTTTATGATATTTTTAAATATTCCGAAAGATCTTAAAGAGAATAAAAAGATTTTGAGATATATCAACAGATTACAAAGAGTTTAAAATAGTTCAGGATATTTTAAAACTCGGAGGATTTTTCATTAAGTTTTAATTAATTCAAGGAATTTTAAAGAATTTTTAACATGCCATGGTATTTTTAAAGCTTCCAAGGAATTTTTAAGAGAATAAAAATGTTTTGAGGAATATCAAAAGATTTGAAAGAATTTGAAATATTTTAAGGTATTTTAAAACTCCAAGATTTTTCAATCGACACCAATCATTTAAAGGTATTTTAAAGAACTTAGATTTAATTGTATTTATAAAGAGTCCAAGGAATTTAAAAATGATTTGAAAGATTGTTAAGGATATCAAGAGATTTAAAAGAATTTGAAATATTTTAGGGAATTTTAAGACTCCAAGATTTTGTAATCGATTTCAATAAATTAAAGAGATTTTTAAGGGTTTTAACGGTTTTACGGTATTTTTTAAAATTCCGAGGAATTTTAAAGAGATTTTAATGGAGATCAAAAGATTTAAAAAAATTATAAATATTTGAGGGTATTTAAAAACTCCAAGATTTTTCAATCGACACCAATCATTTAAAGGTATTTTAAAGGATTTAGATTTCATTTTATTTCTAAATATTCCAAGGAATTTAAAAACTATTTGAAAGATTGTTAAGGATATCAAGAGATTTAAAAGAATTTGAAATATTTTAGGTTATTTTAAGACTCCAAGATTTTGCAATTATTTCAATAAATTAAAGGGATTTTAAATGATTTCAAAGATTTTATATATTTAAAAATACTGAGGAATTTTAAAGAGATTTTAATGAATGTCAAGATTTTAAAAAATTAGAAATATTTGAGGATATTTTCAAACTCCAACATTTTTCAGTCGATTTCAAATTAAAGGAATTTTGAAGGGGTTCAAAGATTTTGTGCTATTTTTTATGATTCCAAGGGATCTTGAGTAGAATAAAAAGATTTCAGGGGATATCAAGAGATTTCAAAAAAAATTTTAATAGTTTACGGTATTTTAAGACTCCAAGGGGTTTTTCATTATATTTTAATAAATTGAAGGGATATTAAATAATTAAAAATATGTTATGAAGTTTTTAAAGATATCGAATAATTTTGAAGAGACTTCAAGAGATATCAAAAGATTTTAAAGAATTTTAATACTTGAGGGTGTTTTAAATGTTCAATATTTTTCAATCCATTTCAATAATTTGGAGGTATTTTAAAGGATTTCCAAGATGTCATGTTATTCTTAAAGCTTCGAAGAAATTTCAAAGAGATTAAAACAATTTTCATGAGTATCAAAAGATTAAAAAGAATTTGAAATATTTGATTGAAAGGGTTTTAAAACTCCAAGATTTTTTATCTATTTCAATCATTTAAAGACATTTTAAAGGATTTCGTAGGTTTTGTGGTATTTTTAAAGATTTCAAGGAATATTAAAGAGAAAAAAATATTGTAAGGGAAATCAAAAGCTTTCAAAGAATTTGAAATATTTGAGGGTATTTTAGAACTCTACGATATTAAAGAATTTGAAATATTTGACGGTATTTTAAAACTTCAAGATTTTGCATATTTCACGTCATAATCCGGACTAAATAATATTGAACTGGGAAAAATGTAATAAAGAAACTAACATTATAGACATTAGTCATTCTTGAAAGAAAGATAGTACACACACAATGTGACAGTTTTTAAAGCAATGTTGCGCGGTACTACTTGAAATTTTATCGTATACACTTGCAATATTACGTTAATATAATTTTTTTTAAACAAGTTAAGTGTTTTTATTATTCAATTTCATTTGCTTTTGAAAAAGAATTAAAAACGTTTGTTAATATTTATCTGCATGATTATTGATAGTATTTGTTGATTTCGACTAAGCCGGCGATTTTTGGCACATGCGCATTTGAAAACATCGGTACCAGCCAATGTTTATCTATCGGATATAAACGAACTAAAAAGGAATCCTCAAAAAGAATTCATTTAAAGCTTATGTTCTAAAGGATGCCAAGTTTTACTTGGGACTCAATATGAACCCCCAGATTTTTGTGCGTAGTCGACAAGATATCACAAAAACTCAATTTCCGAACAGGATTAGAAATATAAATTCTTGCAAGGCTTGCAACTATTTTGTTTGCTTGAAGGAGGCGGTAAAACAAATAATGAATCTCGATCCCCTCTTTAGCTTAGAGGGTTAGAGCACCAGACCGGCAATCTGTAAAGATGGGTTCGAATCCCAGCGGAGTTACAAAGCAATTTTTTCACAGCATTTTATAACTATTTTGGTTCAGACTTTAAAAAAGGGGAACATAATATGAAAACTGAGTTATAAAATATAAGCGTAAACAACAGGATTCGAATCGACTAGCAGCAGGTTTAAAAAGGGTCGTATCACTCCCATCAGATTAAAAAGAAAGTCAAGTAGAATTTTAAAAAAAAGTTTACCAAAAGTCTCATCAAATCTTGAAAGGTAATGAAAAAAAAACAGTATGTCAGACAATGAATTGCTAAAATAATAACTTTACATACCATATTCAGGAATACAAGGAACATGATTCTCATTGACTTAAAACAATTCTTTAAACAATAAAAATCAAATTTAAAGTTAAATTTTCAATAAAGTTAGGTAAATTAGAAAAATATATTTTATACCAAACAGTTGTGTTAAAAACCAAATAGCTAAGAGAACTTTCAAGCAAAAAAGGGGAATTTTTAACAAAGTAATTACAATTTTCGTCAAATAACCGAACTTCGAACTTACAAATATGTTTTTTAACCAAATAGTTGAATTTAAACGAAAAATAATTTACAACCAAATAGTTGATATTAAAATCAACAGAGATAATTTTTCAACAAAATAGATCAATTTTTAAACAATTATTGAAATTTTTGTGCTAAAAAGACAAATTTATTAGAAGGTAGTTTAATTTTTAATAAAAAAAGTTAATTTTTAATTAAAAAAGCCAACATTTTAAACAAATTAATTAAATTTTTAACCAAAATTAAAATAGTTAAATATTCAGTTAAAAACATTAATTTCCAATCAAAGTGTTGAACTTTCGAAGAAAATGATAAAGTTTTAACAAGTAAGATTAACTTTTAACCAAAAAAGACAAATTTTCAAAAAAATACATGCATTTTCAATTATGAAAATATAATCTTCAGTAAACATATTTTCTGTAAAATAATGCAATTTAAAACCAAAAATGGCAAAGTAAATTCTCCAGTAAAAAATTAATTTCCTACCAAAGACATCAATTTTCAATTAAGATTGCGAAATTTTTAATCAGATTAGCTAAATTTTAAATTATGAAAGATCAATTTTCAAACATAAATAGAATAATTAAATTTTCAGTAAAAAAAATATTCAACCAAAAAAAAACGAATTTCCAAACAAATATTTTATTCCAGAAATATAAAGCTACCGAAAATGAAAAAACATTGTTATTTAATTTAATATTATACTTTTGAAAAAAAATGAAATGTCATATAATACCATAAATTTCTTTGCTATTCCATAATATTCCTTAAAATAATTTAAAATACTTCTAAAACATCAACATTGTTTAATCGGGTTTTCAATACGAAATTCGAATTTGTCTAAAACTACGATTACTTTAAATATTTAGTTTCATTATTTTACCGTTGATATGTAAAACTAGTGGCTTGCTTTTCAAAATTGAGGCGAAAAAAAAAGATTTATAAAATTCAGATAAAATCCTTTGGTAAATAATTCTGCATGTCAGAGCAGGGTCTAAAACTTTAGACAAATATCCTCATGGATTGAGGAAAGTTTACTTTCCAACCAAGCTGTATTTTCTTGTCCGTTTTACATTATTTGTGCAAAATTAAAATGATAAAAAATCAGTGTGTATAAAATAGATTTTTCAAACCGAATTTCCCCAATATTCTTAAATTTCCCAGAATTTAAGTAACATTTATAACATTATTAACACTCATTTTTCTTTATATGCTTTTTAATTATTTCTGACTTAGCAACTGCAGAACATATTTTCATAGCTTAAGTACTTTTAGACAAGTCTAACTCACCTGAAACATAAAAAATTGTACTAAGTAATTATTAAGGGTTTATAGATTACACTTTGAAAAATTACACAAATTTGTTACATATATCTTCAAAGATTATACGTTAGAATGCTCTCGAGCTGTATTCGAGCCATACTTGAATGTTTCTAAAAATTTCAAACATGAATGTTTCTAAAGTGTATGTCTTTAACCTTAAATAATTCCAAAGTTAAAATTCGACTGAACTCGAATAATTTTACAGTTCAAATAAAAGTTTATACTAAACTGTTGCCAAAAAAGATTATAATATTAAAATTAAAATTCTTCCAGAATCGTAAAACGTTGCAGTTTTTATTTCTACAAAATTCAAAATACAAAAAATTCACAAAACCCTTATCCGATAGTTTTGAGTTATTTTGATCATATTATTTAATCTTAAATAATTTACAAAATTCATTTTAAAATATTTCATTATTATAAAAAGAAGATTGTAAATGTCTGAACCAAAAAAATGATACATGTTAAGGTAATTACAATTACTAATGAATACGCTTTGTGCAAAAGAATGACGGATTCCAGAATACGATTTTGTAATGTTAAAAAGAATATAATTGCCGTTAAGAACGGTTAAGTGTGTTTGCATTCCTGTTTGCATAAAAGCAACCGGTCTGTAATTATAACATGCTTGTCAAACAAGGTTACTGTAAGCAGAGCGTGTCAATTGGATTAGTTATAAGACGCCAATATTCTCGGTTCCTTGTACAAAATGAAGAAATTTGCATTTCATTTAAACATTAATATATCTCGACCATGAAAAGATTTACGTGATTTGTAAAGTTCTACGGTAATAAATTGATATAAAAACGAACCATTCTTCGAATAAAATCCTCGTTTATCAGTTTAAAATAATCTTCAGCTTCAAGGAGGAAAAAGCCGAGTTTCAAAGTTTTTAAAACTAAGGATGAATCTAATTTTGAGAATAACCAATACTTAGAGTTTTATACCTTAGGATGTATCCAACTTTAAAAACATTAGCTTTCTAAAGGTGCAAAGTTTCACAGTTTTCTTACTTTGTAAACAGTCGAATTTCAAAGTTTTTTGAATTACTGAGCATAAGGTTGAGAAAAATTTTAGTTTTGAAGTTGTCTAAATTAAAAAGCATCAACTTTGGAAGCAGCAAAGTTTTAAAGTTTTCCAAATCAGCAGGCATTAAGTTTGGAAAAATCAATGTTTTAAAGTATCCAAATAAGACAGCATGAATTTTTGAAGCAGCCAGGTTTCGAAGTTTTCCATATTACGAAAATTGTACCTTTGTAAGCAGTCGAGTTTTAAACTAACTCAATATTTCAAAGTTTTTCATTTCATGGAGCATCCAACTTACGAAGCTGCAAGGTTAGAATTTTCATATCTAAGACAACATCCAAGTTTGGAAGTAGGAAATTTCAAAGTTTTCAACTTTAGTTGGCATCCAGGTTTGGAAGCAGCCAAGAGTCCAGAGTTGTCTAAATAAGGAAACTGAAAAGTTGGACATTTTTTAACTTTGGAAGCAGCCAAGTTTGAAAGTTTTATAACTTAGGGAAAATCAACTTTTGAAGCAGCCACGCTACAAGTTTTCTAATTGAGGAAGCATCAACTTCTGGAAGTACCAATATTAAGCATTTAGCAACATAAGAAGCAACCAACCTCGAACTTATATAGAACCCCAGTTTTTAAGCGATTAATATTCTGTTTTAAAACAAAGGTAGTATCCCCATTTGTGATCAGTCAAGAATCTTAACTAACGTAGTAAAAATATCACTTGAATAAGGCCAGGTTTAAAAGTTTGTCAACTTAAAAAGCATCAACTTTATACTGATAGTCAGATTTAAGTAATAATAAGTAACTAAAAGCTCGTTTAGTAATATTCAGTAAACATAAAGTTTGAAAAAGGCCAAAATTGAAAGTTGTCCAAGCTAGAAGCTGCAAAATTAGAAATTTTTCTAATTTAGGAAATATACAAGTTTGAAAGCAGAAAAGTTTCAAATTTGTCTAATTTAGGTAGCATCCAAGTTTGAAAGTAACACAGATTTAGAGTTTTCTAACAAAAAAGCTGCGAAGTTGGTCATTTTTTAACTTTGGAAGCAACCAAAATTCAAGGCTTTCTAGCATAGGAAGCATCGGCTTTTGGAAGCAGCAAATATGAACCGTTTTGCAATGTAAGAAGCAACCAACTTTGTAAACAGACAAGTTTCCCATTTTCCAACTTATTACGCATAAAGTTAGGAAAAGGCCAAGTTTCAAATATTTACAAGTTAAGCAGCATCCCACTTTTTAAGCAATCAAGTTTCAAAGTTTCTAAACTTAGGAAGAACCAACTTTTGGCGCAGCCAAGTTTCAAAGTTTTCTAAGTTAGGAAGAATCAACATTGGAAGCCACCAGGGTTTAAAGTTTTTAAACTTAGGAAGAATTAACTTGTTAATGCAACCAAGTATCAAAGATTTCGAACTCAGGCAGAATCGAAGTCTTGAAGCTACCAATATTCAGAATTTTTAAATAAAGGAAGCAAAGCTCTTTGGAAGTATTTAAGCTTCAAATTTTAACAATTTCTGAAGCATCAACTTTGGAAGAAGCCAATTTGTGAAAGCAGCCAAGTTTCAAAGCTTTAGACTTTGGAATTAGCCAAGTTGGAAGTTTTTTAACTTTAGAAGCAACTAAGTTTAAAAATTTTCTGATTTTGAAAGCAACATCATTTTTTATTTACCAACTGAGCGGGCATTAGTTTAGCAAAAGTTAAGATTCAAATTTTCTTAAACTTAGGATTCATAAACTTCTAGAGGCAGCCACGCAGCTGAAGTTTGCAACGTTTATAAACGAAAATAAATTTTTGTTTTTTATTTTATATAGAAGTTTCAAAATCCCTAGGTGTGTAAAACTTAGTCAGCTATAAAAATTATTGGGATTAAACTAATTTTTGTTTTACCTATCACCAAGTGCAAATAGTCACAAAAAAAAATCTCGGAAATTTGATAATTTCTTTTATAAACGTTGCAAACTTCAGCCACGTGAGGCAGCCAAGTTTCCAAGTTTTCTAACTTTGAAAGCAGCCAACTTTATGAGCATTTAAGTTTGAAAGTTTTCCAACTCAATAAGCACAATGATTAAAATTAGCCAAGATTGAAAGTTTTTTTTAAACTATAAGATAAAATGGTTGAAGCAGCCAGGTTTAAACTTTTTTATAACTTAGATAGCAACCAAGTTTGAAAGCAAGCAATATTCAGAGCTTTAATTGCTTACAAGTAACAAAGATAATGCTGCTTATACTGTCTGTTTTAATTTGGGTACTCTTCGGCTACATGTACTTTAGATATTATCAAAAATTTCACCTTACTGAAACATTCCCAATCCGTAAAAGACCATATTTCACTTGAAAGCTTCAGCGAGCACTTCAGCCAGCAAATTTCTAATTAATACCATATTTCACCCCAAATGTTCCATGGCTTCCATGCCTTTTTTACGTGTGAATAGCTATTTGTCACTTCAATCCCTCTGTGAACCATTCTACCCATGCAATTTCCACTTTCATTGCTTTTTTTCCAATTTCCGTATGTAAATTTGCATATCCTCTCCCTTGAAGCTACGGTCGTTAAAGTTCAGTCCACATTTCTTTAATTTTCTCTAAAGTGTGACCTCGGTATCATTGATTCACTCGTCGCTATATGCCAATTAATTGAAATATAAACGAGTGTCAAATAACACAATTCTTTGCACTAAAGTACTTGTGCAGACAGCAGGTTGTCTTCAATATTCGATAGAACGGAATAGCTCCAGGCAATCACGAAGCCATTATATCAGGGACTGGGAAAAAGTCGTAGGAGAAACACAAAGGTAAGTGCAAGCAGAGAAATAAATGAAAGAAATTTCAAATAAATGAAATAAGAAAAGTAATAAGAATGAGTTTAGCATTTGCAAGCACTTAATTTATTTTTTTATTTTGAAAGAAAACATCCAACTTTATAAAATAAAAAGTTGGAAGTATTTCTAACTTTGGAAGCAGCTACGTTTAAAAGTTATTTAATTTAGGTAGTATCTTAGTTTAGAAGAAATCAAAGATCAATGTTTCATAGCATATGTAAAATACAAGTTTCGAAGCAATCAAATTTAAGAGTTTTTTCAACTTACGAAGCACCAACATTACAAGCAGCAAAGTTTGATCAATTAAGTAGCATTCAAAATCAGAATCAATCAAGTTTTACAGCCATTATAGAAAGAATCATATTTTGAAGCAGCCATACTTTAAAGTTTTCTAACTTATGTAGCATCAAATAACAGAAACAAATTTGAAAGATGAAAAGTTTACTACATTTCGAAGCAGAAAAATTAAAAAGTTATCTAACTTAGGTAGCATTTAAGACATCAGCTTTGGAAGCAGCAAAGTTTTTAATTTTATAATTTCAGAAGTTTATAACTGAGGAAGCATTAATTTTGGAAGCAATTAGGATACCAATTTTTGTAATTTAGAAAGCATCCAAGTTTAACAGCAGCCAAGATTCAGAGCTTTCTATCGTATGAAGTGCCATCATTGAAAGCAGAAAAATTGCCAAACTTTTTAAAATCATGCAGCATTCAAAATTAGAAGATATTTCAAAGCTTTTTACCTTAGAAAACACCTAACTTTGGAAGCAGCAAAGTTTGAAAGATTTCTAATTTAGGGAGCATCCAAATTTGGAAGCTGCCAAGATAGAAGGTTTTCTAACTTAGGAAGCATCAGAGTTTGAAAGGAGCAAAGTTTTAAACTTTTATAACTTAGGTAGCATCCAAATTTGAAAGCAGCAAAGTTTCAACGTTTTCTAATGTAGGCACTCTTCAAAGTTGGAAAAAGTCAAGGCTTATTCTGTTCCACTTTTCCATTCTTTTTCGCTTAGACGCATCCAAGATTGAGGACTTTCTAAGCAAGCTGCAAAGCTGGAGTCTTTTCTAACTTTAAAAGTACCCAAGTTTTAGGTTTTTCCCACTAAGAAAATAACCGAGCTTTAAAGTTGTCGAACTGGGAAAGTATGAACTTTTAGAAGAAGTAAAGTTTTAAAGTTTACTAACTTAGGTTGCACTCAAGTTTGGAAAGAGTCAAGTTTAGTTATTTTCTAACTTTAGAAGCAGATAACTGTTCCTCAATGTATCTAACATTGTAAGCTCTGAACATTTGCAATTGTTTTTAATTTTACAACAAGAATATCAAATTACTGAGGATAAACGAAGTACAGATTCTCGAGATTTCTAATAGCTTTCCCTCGTTTCATTTACTCAAGCACGGGACGGATCAAATGCCACGACTATCACAGAAAGCGACGGTTGAATCGAAATATCCAATATTCCAATTACTTTACTACCAGGAGCGATCGCAAATGTTCCACGACGCGCGACAATCGCGCGAATTGGAATTTCATTTCGTTTTAATTGAAGTTCGTGTTGGACCCAGGCTCTGACGCCCACTCATCTGCTGCTGCAAATAAGACCATTCTCCTTCTGTTTCGCTTCTCCTTTTGAACGGCGACTCGGTGTCGCGACTCGAAAATTTGGTTATTAAATTCTTTTCTGCATGAAATCCCGTTGTTTGTCAGAAATTACTTCAGCTTTAGTGGAGAAGGTTCCGCAAGATATGCACTCAAAGTCATAACCGACCTTTCTTTATGGCCTAGTGCAAGGTCATGCCAAAGAAAATGAAGCATTTTCCGCCTTTCTCTGCGTTTCAAGAGACTGTTATTGTGCTCTGTGTACTTTGACTTGCTGAAAACCAAACTCTCATGGAAATAAGTATGGTGCTTCCTCTCCTTTGCAACACCCGTGCATTCTCTACTTCATATTTCAGGAATAAAATCATATTTCAAGATTTGAAGATTAAACGCCTGGAAATTCATGTTCGTAAAGTTCAGAACGTTCAAATGAACGAACATTTTTATTGGTGGCTTTCTAAACTAGAAACAGTACTAAACTATAATTTCATTATGTTGCAAAAGGTAGATTATAAAAAAACCAATATTGCATTATTTTAAACTGCAGTTAGAACAATTTTTGCAAATAATTTTTTTAATAAATCTGAAATAATAATGTTGGCAAACTTGGAATTTTTTTAACTTGGCTGCGTCCAGAGTAAAATATGATTCTTTTAACATTGAAAAAATTGCTGCTTTTAAAGTTGATGTTTGCGAAGTTGGAAAACTTTGCTGGTTTTAAATTTGATGCTTCCTAAGTTTATTGCTCCCTGAATTGGAAAACTCTTAACTTGGTTGCTTCTAACTTTTGGATGCTATTTAAGCTATAAAACTTTGCTGCATTCAAAGATGATGCTTCCACATTCGGATGCTTGCAAGCTGATAAAACTACCAAGGTTAAACAAAAACTTGAAGCGTGGCTGCTTTCAAATATTATTCTTTATAAGTTGGAATAATTTGCTGCTTTTAAAGTTAATGCTGTCTAAGTTGAAAAACTTTTCTGCTTCCAAAATTAATACTTCCTGAGTTGGAAAATTTCAAAATTCTCTGCTTGCAAAGTTTTAAGACTTCAAATTTTTATGCTTCCATAGGTAGAAAATTTTGTGAAAGTTTCTGCTCTCAATCTCAGAAGTTGCACATTGATAAAACTTTCAACAATGACTCCATCAAAATGTATTTTAATTTTTTCGCCCGATAGGACTTTTTTTAATTTGTCTAATCTTGAATTTTTAAATTAAAGGGGTTTCTTGGCCCATGCTAATGAACATAGCGCTGTGATTAGTTTAAATCCATATAAAAAAATTAACAATTTAAAAAATATGCAGACTAAAACCTGTCGTTGGTTCATTTATACTGAATTTTTGCCCCAGATTCTTGGAGAAACTTTTTCATAATAATTATTTAGTAAGTTTCAGTAATATCAATTAAAAATTGCAGTTATCTGTTGACAGAAAATGTAACAAGAAAAAGTATGAACATTATAAAATTTATTAACAGAAGTATTTTTAATAAAACGAATTAGTTTAATGAATTGGTTTTACAACAATTTTGTTTTGTTTGATAAAGAAAATGATTTCTGAGAAAAAAATAAAAAATATATAGGAAAATTTAGCACGTCCATTATTGCCTTTAAATAATAAACATGAGTGCGGCAACATAATAATAAATTATTGCATCAAAGGCCAGCCAAATGTTTCCTTTTGTTATTCCTCCAACATATCAATTTATTTATTTGCATTTAATAAACAAAATTATTTACTAAACTAATTCATTGAACTAATTCCTTTTATTAAAAAATAATCTATTAATACATTTTCTACTATTTTTACTTGTTTTTTTTTTATTTCGGAACTTTTAGTACCTTAGAGAAAAATAAATAAAATAGTAATACTCATCTAATAAATAAGAAATAATTTTATAAAAACTGTTGAAAATTGAAATTAAAAAAGAAGGTAACTTTTACTTTTTCCTTAATTTAAATAATTTTTCAAAGATTAAAACTATATTTTTATAAAGTGAATATGAGAAATAAATTTGAAAAGGGAGTGTTAATTATTAAAGTTTCAGTCGCGAAGTAATTGGGGTGCGCCGAAGGGGATCTTTCGTCAACCTTGCACCCGTAATCCCTAAAGTTTGGGACAAATTTTGCGAGTAAGAACGACCGAAGTTTGTACTCCGACAGATAACCGTAGTAAATATAATAATTTATAAGAGAAATTTCCATATTAATGATGATAATAATTATTGTATTATATAATTATTAAAAAGATTAATAAAATATTTATAATATTTATATAAAATTAATAACTTGGAATTTTCAAAATTTCAAAAACTAGGAATATTTAAAGTGATTAATTATTTTTTTGAATTCATTTTAAGGGATTAGTTCAAAGAATTTAGAACATCACGAAAGACTTT
This sequence comes from Belonocnema kinseyi, assembly GCF_010883055.1. Lineage (NCBI taxonomy): Eukaryota > Metazoa > Arthropoda > Insecta > Hymenoptera > Cynipidae > Belonocnema > Belonocnema kinseyi. The sequence continues at coordinate 42,233,713 of NC_046666.1, read as the reverse complement.
CAAAATTATTAAAAACGTATCCATCAGATTTCAAGACATTTTTAGGAATAATTTGTGTAATTTTTAAAAATATTCAAAAATTTTAGAAGTTTTAAAGAGACTAATATTATTTTAAAGCTTTGAAAAATTTATAAAATATTTTAAAATTTATTGCAAGATTTAAAAAATCTTCAACATCTGTGCAAAAATCATTATCGCAATATCTGTCTTCCAAAATTTGGTCAAATACTGTAAAATAAAAAAAGATCTATGCATTTCTTAGATACTATTTCGACATATCTGCAATCTTCAAAAATCTTTTTTGATTACTTATAAAAATACAGAAAAAGAAGAAATTGTAACAAAATAAACAATGAAACACAAAAAAATATATAGTTGTCGGATTCTTCGCTAAACTGAAAACAATTTTTAATTTGGAAATTGAAAAATGTTGTTACAAAATTTGTCTTTTTGTTTTGAATGTTTACCTCCTTTGGTAGAAATTTCGTTTCTTTTTAAATAAAAATTGCACATATTTGGTTTAAAATATAAATCTTTTGTCAATAAGAGGTGAAGTATTTTTTGGATATTCATATTTTTGTATTAATTCAAATCGATTAAATTAAAAATTAAAAATATGTATTAGTTTAATTATCATTCAAACAAAAGTGGATTTTTGATTAAATCTAAATTTAGAAACTTTTTAAGAATTTTAGAAGGTTTCAAGAGAATAATAAAATGTTCTTAAAGATTTCCGAGAAAATTTTTACTGATTTTTTATTTTGTAACGTTTATTTTAAGAGCATATTTCAAAAGGTTTTAAGGTTTCAAAAGTCTTCTAATCTTATGAAGCAGTTTTTTTTTTAATTTGGAGAAGTTTTTCAACATTTCAGGAGAAATTTGAAAAATTTCAATAAATATTTAGTAGTTTTTCAAACATATATCTAAAATCTTCATAAATCTTTTTAAATTTTCTAGAGAAGTTTAAGAAAATTACTTTTATAGAACCTCAAAGTACGTAAGGAGAAAATTCAAAAATAAATAGTTGTTTAAAATATGTATTTTGTGTTGAAAATTATTTTTTATTTTTAACAATTTTGGTAAAATTTTGTTTTTTTTTTGGTTGGAAAATTCATCTCTTTTGGTAGAAATTTTACCTTTTCTTTACAATAAAATTGCAACTGCGTTTGGATAAAAATTAAAATCTTTTTTGGTTAAAAATTCAACCCCCAGGTCAAAGTAAAACTACTTTGTTAAAAATTTACTGGTTAGGTTAAAAATGCATGATTTTACTTAAAAATTCATCTATTTTGTTAAAAATGTAATTATTTGGTTGAAAATTCGTATTTTTTGCAGAAAATTAATCTTCTAGGTAGAAAATCGTGTATTTGGTGCTAATTAAATTTTTTTATTGAAAATGAAATTTTTTGTAAAAAATTCATATTTTCGAGTTTAACAATTGAATTTTATTGTAGAAAATTGGTCTCTTTTGAAAAATATTTGATGTTTTTTGTCTAAAAATACAACTATTTGAAAATTAATCGCTTTTCCTTGAGGATTCAACCATATTATTCAAAATTCGTCTCTTTTTTATAAATTTCAATGTTTTTAATTTAAATAAAAATTTATTTTGGATTGTAATATCACTAATTAAATATAAAGTTAATTCCTTTTTTTAGTTGAGAATTGAATTACTTGGCTAGAAGCTGAATTACTTTTCTAAAAAGTATTATTTTTTGCTCCATGATACATCATTTTAGTTCAAAAATCAACTTTTTATTTAAAATTCATATTTTTGGTTTAAGAATGCAACTATTCGATTAAAGATGAACATCTTTGTTGAAGAACTAAACGTTTATACTTTAAAAATTAATACTTAATCGAAATGTTTGTTTTGTAATAAAAATAATGTTTTCTCTCAAACCAAAAAATTGCACGGGCTCGTAGCGCACAATCCATAATAGTTAAATAAATTCTAGGCTTTCTCCTTTATCTAAAATAATTAAGTAATATTTTTCAACGTCATAAGCCGTTAAAAAAATTATGTTAATACAAAGACATAAAAGACTTTGCATAAGAATTCCCAAGTCGTTATCAACGATCCTCTTAAATTTAATCTTAGCTATAATTTTTAAGCGTGAAAATTTGAATGTGATCGATAAACCGCTTGAGGGCAATTACACCTCCTTCGGGGCACTAAAAAGAAGAGGCGATTTTTAAAGAAAATCCTGGCAAGGAAACTTAAAATGTGTTACATCCTAACTTCCGGTCTGTAATCTGTATAACGGTACCCAAGAGTCGCGGTGGAGAATCGCGCCGTCGTTTAATAAATTAAGATTATCTACTTCAGATCGTTAACCAGGCGGGGTAAGGTAGGTCGTCACAAGAGTTTCTGCCGTTAAACTTAGCACTTAGTACTTCCTGTAAAAAAAAAATATATAAAAAATGTGTCGAAGCAAGGACGGATCCAGAAAATTTTTCGAAGGAGGCAGTTGTGAATTTTCTTTGACGAAACTATGTACAGGAGGGGGGAGGGGGATGCTCCCTCAATAATTTAAAAGAACCTTTTGAAGTGAATATTATAAGGCGGTAAATTACACTTTATTCTTATTATTCAATTATAGTGTTTACATTTATTTTAAAAAACCATGAAAGCACGTGCAATTAAGATAGGTGCATCAATTGCGTGAAGTTTTTGCCTTTTGGGGGGGGGGGGGGGATTTTTTTCGAAAAGGGTAAAACTTTCATTCGAATTTCATCTATTTTGGTTGAAAATTCAAATCCTTAGTTGAAAGTAGAATTATTTAATCAAAAATTCACTTTTTTGTTGAAGATTCTAAATTTCAGTTGAAAATACAACTGATTGAAAATTATATATTTTTTCAAGACTTATACTTTTTGGTCAAAAATTCATCTACTTTGTAGAAAATTCGTTTGTAGAAAATTGAAAATGATTATTTTCCATGAAAATTGAATTATTTGTTTTTTGGTTAAAAAGTGAACTTCTTTTAGACTAAAAACTTGACTATATGGTTGAAAATTCATCTTTTTTTTTGTAGAAACATTAATCCTTTTAGTTGAATATTCAACTCTTTGGTTAAGAATGAATGAATTTCATTGTAAATCTGTTTCATTCAAAATTAAAATCTTTGTTATTGAAAATTCAACCCCTTCATTGAAGGTGGAACTTTCTAAAAATTTCATTTTTTCTTGGTTGACGATGCATCTCTTTGATTAAAAATTTAAGCACTTCGTTCAAAATTCGTATGTTTTTTTATGAAAGTAAACTTTTTTAACTGCAAATTTTACTATTACAGTTTTGGTAGAAATTTGAATTTTGTATTATGGAAATTCGTAATTTGATTGGAAAATTTATCTTTTTTGATAGAAATGTTATATTGTTTTGACTAAAAGACAACAATTTGATCGAAATTAAACTATTTTGGTTGATAAAGTTATTATTATGTTGAAGTAGTTCTTGAAAACATTTTTTTTACAAAAAATCTTTTTTTTAAAATGGTTAAAAATTAAACAACTTTTTCTAAAACTTCCCTTACGTGGGATAAGAAGTAATTTTTTAACTCAAATCTTAACTAGTTGACTGAAAATAAGCTTTTTCCTAATTTAAATTTTCAGGTTGCAAATAAATCTTTTTATATAGAAAATTCGTCTTTTTGTCTTAAAAATTCAATAATTTAGTAGGTTATTCTTTTATTGAAAATTAATTTTTTGAAAGTATATTTAACTATTCCATTTCTTGTCAAAAATTGATTTTCTTAGTTTAAAAATTAAACTATTTAATTGAGAATTGATGAATTTCGTTAAAAATTCGTCTTTCTTATTGAAAAATTAATCTTGTTGGTTGAAAATTCAATGATTTGGTAGGAAATTGATGTATTTTGTTAAAAGTTTATTTTTCTAGTTAAAATTTGTTATCTTAAATTTATCTGCGTGATTGAAAATTACCTTTATTTTTAAACTTGTAGAAAATTTTGTATGGAAAATTTATGTTTTTGTATTGAAAATTTAACAGTTTGGCAGAAAATTCAACTGTCTTGTAGAACGTTCGTTTTTTAAAATAAGAATGTATTTTGCAAATTAAAGTTTAGCAAGCCTATTTTTGGTTAAAAATTGTCCTTTTTAATTCAAGAATTCGAATATTTGGTTTAAAAATTAAGTAATTTGTTGAACATTCGTCTTTATAGTAAAAAATTAATCTTCTTGACAGAAAATATGGCTATTTGGTGTCAAAAAATGTATGTATTTTGTTCAAAATTCACATTTTTTACTTGAAAATTCTACATTTTGGATGAAATTTTTATTCTTTATTGACTCAGAAATCTTTCTTTAGAAAGGACTCAAGTAATGGAGGTTGCTAATTCGCAATTAATTGTTTTAAAGTTGAGATAGTTAGATATTTCATAAGAAGCAGTAAGATTTGTCAAGGAAATTAAAAGGCCTTAAGTACGGACCACATAAAGCTTATATGTGGGTCCGTCTCCCCACTGGCCTAAAAGATTATTAATAATAAAAGTTGTTAACATTTATTAATTTCTGCGAGACCGCGTTGGTCTGCGAGACCGCGTTGGTCTGCGAGACCGTGGTCAATTTTAGTGCAAAACTGAAATCGCGTCTACATTTAAAGGTTAAATTTGGTTTCTTAAAACTTTGAGGGTGGGTCGGTCATCCCAATCGCCCCTATCTGGATCCGCCCATGTATCGGAGAAGATTGTCATCGATGCATATACTTATTGCTTTATACCGGATACAGAGTACTCTATCGCGCTGGCGATGGGGCTGCTAACATTATTCGAAGACTTTCCACGTGACGATAAATCAGCAGAATTGCGGTCATTTAATGCATGCATGCTATTTTGTATCGGCACGATAGATCGTGTAAATATATCGCGTGCATGACTTCGAACGAGGCGGGCCATTTGTTTCAAGATATTATGAGTTAGAGGATCTATTATGGGAATTCCTCACTCCCATTATTACCACGTATGCTTATTCAGGACGAAGTTAAGATATTTTAGGCCAGTAAATTTATGGTTGGGTGTTTTATGAGGCACGGATTACAGTCTATGTCCTTTTTTTCTAATGCCCTTTTTCACCTTAAATTAAGAAAATCCCTTGAAAAGCCAAAAATCGAGAATTTTGATCCAATTTCCCAGTTTTTCTACAAGATTCAGTTTATTTTTTTTTTAAATCATAAAAGAAATTCAAGAGATTAAAAAACAACAGTTTTTGAAAGGGATCTCTAACGATATAATCCCGAAAGACAAATAAACTCTGAGTAACAAACTTCACCGGAAAAAATGCTATAAATACAAGGGAAATAAAAAGATTTTTCTATAAAATTGAGGAAAAAATTATATTAAATGCACATAATCAGAGATAACTTTTTAATTCAAATTAAAATGCTTTAAATTCCTAATATTTCAAATAAAAATATAGAAGTTTCAAAACAAAGATCAATTTTTAATCAAGAAGGTTAATTTTATACCAACAAATTATTAATTAATTGATATATTATTAATTGATATTTCGATTACACAGATTTTATTTTAAAATTCAAAAAAGTTGATATGGAAGAAAAAGACGAATTTTCTACAAAAAAGTTTATTTTCTATCAAAAACACAATGGCTCTTTAACAATATAGTAAAACTTTCAACCAAAGGGATGATTCTTCAACCAACGAAGATTTTCAGTCAAGAGAAAATAAAACTTGCAACCAAATTGTTGAATTATAAAGCCATACAGATGAATTTTCAATAAAATAATTAACTTTTCCAACAAATAATAACATTTTAATGAATAAATGTGAATTCTCAACAAAAAATGTAATAGTAGATTTTTTAATCAAAGTCGGTTTTAATTTTAAATCAAAAGCAGCTGATATCACCACAAAAACGAATTTTAATCAAAAAAGATGAAATTTCCAGCCGAAAATATGAATTTCTAACAAAAAAATTTAATTTTTACAAAATAGTTTAATTTGATAATCTAAGAAAGTTAATTTTGAATTAATAAAATAAATCTTAAACTAAGAAAGATTTTCAGTCAATAAATAAGAAAATTGCAACAAAATTGTTGTACTTTCATGCCAAAAAGTCGAATCTCTTACAAACCAGTTTAATATTCAGCCCAAAAATATTAATTTACATCTATAAAGTTAATTTTCAACGAAATATTGAAATTTTCAACCAAATAGTTGATATTTTTACCAAATTGCTAAATTTCCAACAAAATAATACACTTTTTAATCAAATAATACAATTTCTAATCAAATGAAATAAATTCTCAACGAAAAATGTAATAGTTGATATTTAAAAGAAAAAGAGATACAATTTACAATTTCTTTATAATTTTTGTATTTTATTTAAATTTTGTCATTTTACATATTATACTAATCTTCTTGGTGATAAACTCAGCTTTTTATTAAAAATTTATTCTACGGTTAAAACTTAAAACTATTAGATTAAAAACTCCTTTAGAAACTTAAATATACTTGAAAACTCATTCATTTTGTTTAAAAATGGATGTTTCTTGATAGAGAATTAATCTTACTGTTAGAAAATTTATTTCTTTATAGTTGAAAATTATTTTTTTTTTTTAATTTATTTTTTTAATTACAAAATTAATTATTCTATTTTTTGTCGAAATTTATTTATTTTAACAAGCATTTAATCTTCTTAGTTTACAATTCATCTGTTTGATTAAAAATTTAACTATTTTGTTGGAAATTCGTTTTTTTTATATAAAACAATCTTTTGGGTAGAAAATTCAACTATTTGATTGAAAATTAACTTCTTTCGTTAAAGATTTATTATTTTAGTGAAAAATTACTTTACTTGCTCAAAAAATGAATTATTTTGTTAAGAATTCTTATTTTACTTTCCGAAAATCAGTTTTCTTAACTGAAAAATTAACTATTCCATGTCTACTTAAATATTAAGCTTCTCAACTTAAAAGTTGACATGTTTGGTTGAACATTTGCGTATTTTCATGAAAATTTGTCATTTTTGGTAGGAAATTCATCTTTTAGATTGAAAATTTAACTATTGGTTAAACATGCATTTTTTTGTTAAAAATTCAGTTATTGGTTACACATAATTTTTGTTATTGTTAAATATTTATTATTTCACTTAAAAACTCATTTATTTACTTCAAAATTTAACTTTTTTAAAAATTATTTTATATTTTTTTGACGGAAAATACGGCTAATCCACTCTCGCCAGAAAATTGATCTTTTCAAGTTGAAAATTCACTTCTCGTCTTCTTTGGGTCAAAAATTTTATTATTTTGGTAGAAAATGCATACTTTTGGGTTGTAAGTTAAACTTTTTTGTCAAGAATTCGTAATTTTTGGTGCAACTTTACTGTTTGTGATTTAAAAATAAAATTTTTGTTTTTAAATAGGCTAAGCCCTACGAGTGATTTACGATATTTTAGTCGAAATAGCATTTTATGAGATTGCAGGGCCGTCTGAAAAGTGAGTACTGATGTTTATGATATATTTGGTCTAAAAAAACCATACGACTGACGTGGCAGTCATCTGGCTGTGATTGGTAATCTCATACGACGCAAAATTTAAAAATGGCTCGTTTATTTTATTATGCACACAAATGTGCTATTCTTCGCTACATCCCTCCAACTAAAAAAATTTTTAGAGAAGGATTATGTGCAAGCAGCTATTAAATCTGGTCCACTTTAGATAGCAATTGAAGATTCGCGAAAATTTTCTTTATGGTTACATAAAAGTGGTAGATTTCATAGAAATTTTACTTGACAATATCCAGGTCGAATGTAGCATTCGTACTTCGAAAGAGCACTCAAAACACCCCGGGAAATGAAAGCAAGTGAAATAGCTCATAAGACTGTGATGTAGGTATATAGAAGGCTGGAAAGTAACGAGGTTTTTTTTATACCTGCGATAAAAACTTACTTCGGAGAGAACTGGCGGAATGCAACTCATTGGTTTCGTTGACGCCTTGTTGGAAATTACACTTTTTATTTGCTTCCAATTTCCAAGCTTTGAAATTCAACGCTTTTTATTGTGCTACAAGAACGTGTCTTACTAACGTGTTTGTCTAATTCGTAAAAAAAATCTCCGCCCAAAAAGCTTTCAGTTTCCTAAAGTAATTAATTTTCAATTTTCTCAAAACTACAAAGTTTTTGATTATAAATTATTTCAAAGTTATCAATTCTTCAAATTGAGAATTCTTAATTAATAACATTTTTCGAAATTACAGAATTTTCAATTGATTCTAAAATTATAAGGCATCTAATGCTCATTTTTAAGGCTTAAGTAATTTCAAAATTTGAAAAACTTAGCTCTTTTAATTCTTTCAAAAACAAGGAAGAAAATTCAATTATTTGAAAGGGATTTAAAAAGATTGCATAAAATTTTAAATAAATGTTTGTAGATTTCCAAGAGATTTCAATGAATTAAAAAAATTAAAATATTTTAAACCTTTAGAATGGATTTAAATGGACTTTAAGAATTCCAAGATTTCATAGCCATATGATTACAAGTGATTTCAAAATAATTGAAATGATTTTAAGAGATTTTAAAGGATTTTAATATTTTTGCTTTTTGAAAAAGATGGAAGGAATTTGAAATGATTTAAAGAGACACAAAGAGATTTCGTGAGATTTCAAAAGATTTCCAATAAATTTTAAGAAATTTCATCGGAAAAAATGTATTTAATGAAAATGCAAGTGATTTAAAAAGATTTCAAAACATTTAGAAAGAATTTCACTTATGGATTTCCAAAATTTAAATATTCTAAATAATAAAACAAAAACAAATTGAAAAAAAAACAAAAGCCTCTGTGCGAACCAACTTCATTTTACGAACAGAACGTATGGGTTAAAAACACTAACTTGTAACTGTTAATAATTATATTTTTTATTATTAGAGATAACTTTTTATAGCACGGTGCGACGTCACAAAACTAAGTAACGTTAACGTGAATACTTCCAGGGTAACGCTTCGTCTTTTCTATATCTGCTTTGCTTCTCCTACTAACTGACACCTTCAATCCCTCTCCCCCGTATCTCTTCTTCACTTCTCCCACTGACTGTATCTTCCAATCCCTCTCCTCCTCTAACTCTCCTTCGCTTCTTGCACTTCTCTCCCTCTTGACACTCATCCACCACTCTCGAAGTCTCGCTCGCTCACTCTCTTCCTCTCCATCCTTCGCTCTCACACTCACACTGAGCCTCTGGCAGCATTATTAGTGTAAAGCGAGATGCGCTCATATGTATAGAAGTGTATAGCGTTATGCGCTCTTCTTGAAAGTCGTGGTTCGTAGACTTGCGTAATTGATTTGCGATTTTATGTGTGATTACAATAGTGTTATGTAGTTATTGAGAGTATTTCAACTATTTCTTATATAGAAAGAGTTTTAAAAAAACCACTTAAATTTACATCAAATGAAGTTATCACTTCTGATGGGCCTCTCACGACGGTTGACGTATTTTTTGTAATAAACTTTTCCCAACTGCAGCTAAATTTGTAATTTAACTTTTCGGTACGGTACATGTAAATAAATTACATTTATTTTTCGTTTATAAAATATTCATTTGCTCTGTAAATGGTCTTCTAATTTTATTAAAGTTGGAGCATGGTCCTCGTATCAAGGATTAAAATCAGGCATTCGTCCTGCACTTTTAATACAAGGAGGACATGCTTCACTGACAACACAGAGTGATGTACCGTCCACTTCGACTAATTAGATTATAGTTTTAATTATATTCTCCGTGCCGTGAAACTCACACCAACTGCAAAATACCGAACTCGGAAGCTTTTAAAAGTTAAGAACAAAAGTGGTCTCTCGCGACTTTTCGATGGACATCGAATCCGAGCTCAGTTTCTTCGTTAAACGGAAATGAGCTGCGCGCTAATTGTGTCCGGTTCTTGAGGCGAGTCTTTTTCCACAAAGGAGAAAAGTCTGATTTTCTCTCTTTCTTTTGATTCCTTTGATCCTTTATACCGGACCGAGTTTCATCTCGAACTTTGCAAAAGTTTCCGACGAAAGTCCAACTGCAAGTAGAGATGAAAAGTGGACAGTAAATTCTAAGAGGGAAAGATCTAGGTGAATTATTATTATTGTTATTATGATTATTATTCACAGCTTTATTACTTCTGTCAAGAATCTTGGAGTTAAAAATCAGGAGCTTAACTCTTACTGGAGTCGTATAATCAGTTTAAGCTGTAGGAAGTAGTTCGTTCGGTATCTTTCACGAACTTGTTCAGAAATACTTACTCGCGAGCTATCAATGGACCAAGTCGATCTTAAAGCAATTATTGAAAGAAACTGTTCCGAGTCCTCTTTTCTTTACTGGAGACATCTCGCACCATTTAATATAGAAAGTTTCAAAGTGTCATTGCTTTTTAAGGAGGTGCTTTGCAATTTCATATCAATTATTTATCAGTGTTTTATCTCAACGACAAATAATACATTTTTATGCAAATATAAATTTATTGGAACCATTGATATTTATGTATGTTTTGAATTTGGAAGATTTATCATCATTTTAAGCTTTTTCGTGTTTAGACTTATATAACTTTGAGGGATAGAAATTTTTCAAGTTTGGCAAGGTTCTGTTTCTAGAAGCAACCAAGTTTGGATTTTTTCAACAGACAAGTTTTTTCTTACCTTCTTTCTCAATTTTTTCTTACGTTGAAAATGTATGAGTAACGAAACGTTGATAAATATTATTTACAAATTTTTTTTTATTGCGATTTGGTTTGTTGCCTTCAAATTTGCTATCCTTTTTTTCATTTTTGTAAAAAAAATCTTCTTTAGGAAAAAAGATCTTTTTTCAAATTACAATAGGAGCATTTTATGATAGTTGTCCAAATTAGGTTCTTAAATTCTAGGTTTTATTTTCAGGAATTCTGTACACATTAACTAGATCACTGCACGTTAAATATGATTTAAAATTTTACTTTAATCTGAATTAGATATCCTAAATTTTAGTTTGAGATTTTTCTAAGTTTCGATAGATTTTTTTCACACCCTATAAAAAAGTCAAAAATAAATTTTTTCCTTTTAGAGCTTTAAGCTTAAAAAGTAGGATTTATATTTCTTAATCATGAAACTCAGCTATGAGTGATTTTCGAGAATAGAACATCTGTTGTGGCGATTTTTAACTTCTTTAATATCAAATTAAAGAAATGTTGTCTACTATAATTTCGAACGTACCTGAAGTTCTGAATGTTCAAATAAACGAAATATTTTTTACCAATTCTATTTTATCCATAAATATTTTTCCAGCTACAATAAAAAATGCATTATAATTTTATTTTAGTAAATATATTATTTCCAACATAAATTAACAAACATTTTAGCCATTTTTATAGGCTACAAATTCATCAGTAAAAAATTAGTTCATTTCAACGTTCAGAACTTCAAGCACGTTAATTTCGATAAGTTTCTTCGCCTTTTTATTAGACGCAACTGTTTTTTTAATGAACATTTAATCTTTAAAAATGAAGGTAAAATATAAACTCGATTGTATTCGTAGAAGGACCTTTTTTGAAATTTTCAGCAGGCTTGAAATTTTTTAATCGACGCAAAATATGGTTTTGAAAATGTTGATGCCTTCACTTGAATGATTTTAAATTTACACTGAATTCTTTTACTTCGAACTTGGATTCGTTTTAATTTTGTTGAATTGTCGTGTATTGTTTTTAATTCAGATCTAAAATGGATTGAAAGCCCTGATCGAACAATTTTTTGCTCCATGAATATCTTTTTCGGTTTTTTGCATATCGAAAATCCCCCTTCCAAAAGAAATGGTCAGACATAAACCCTTTGGCTCACAAATCACTCCCCAAATCCTCAATTACCCCAAATTGAATAATAAGCCTTCAGGCCGTATTCTATCCCGTGGTTTTTTAAATTTCTAAAATCCCCCACCATCTTTGATCAGCTCTTTTTAGAAGAGCTCGCATTCGCCTAAACATTTGGTCAGAGAAGTGGAAAACTACAGAAAACCGAAACTCCTGAGCATAGTCGGTCACATACATAGTATAATCAATAAATATATCAAACAGGAAAAATTTGAAAGTCCTCAAAAGCAGCTCCGATTTTGATTATTTTTTTTTATATTATTGAAAATCAGAAACCTTTTTGAGGGTGCAAACAATTATTTATATTTTTTAAACAATATTTATGATATTTATTCAAAATATTAGTTTTTGTTTCCATTTTTTTCTGAAAATCTCTTTATATATATAGTAATTTCAGAATAAAAAAAGTTATTAAAATAAATTGCGTATCAATAATCATATATTCACATCGTGAAAATTTGCTGTGTGTGTCAAAAAATATCTACGTGTATGACACACGATTGCGTTATATTTTGTTAAAAAGTCATCCTGTAAGCTATAAAATTAATCATTTTGGTCGAAAATTTCACTATTGGGTTAAAAGTTGAAGTACTTTGTTAAAAATGTATTGTTTGGTGCATGGCTTTAGTTGAAAATTGATATCTTTGATGGACAATTTTAATTTTTTTTAAAAGTCCTTGACTTTTGTTAGACCGTTTATTTTTTAAATAAAAATTAAAATATTTCAAGTGAAGATTCATCACTTTAGTTAAAAATTCATCTATTTGATTGAATTTTTAACAATTTTTTAAACATTCGGTTTTTTTTGTAAAAAATTAATTTTTTCATTGAAAATTATAGTATTTTATTGTTTGGTAAAATTTATTTATCTTAAAAGAAAATACAACTATTTGGGCGAAAATTTATCTTTTATAATTGAAAATCCAATAGACGGTTTAAAAAATCATATTTTTTTCTAAATTCTCCTTTTTCTCCAAAAAATTAATCTTCTCGGTTGAAAATTCATGTTTTCGGTTAAAAATTAAATTATTTGGTACAAAATTATTCTGTTTTGAAAATAAGCAAGTTTTGTAAAATTTTTTTTTTTTAATTTCAAAAAATTGTTATTCACGTTTATATTTTCCATGCGTTTTTGGACGGCCCATTCTAAATACTTTTGAATCCCCTATAATATTTTTTCGCAAGGGTTATAGTTATTAATAAAGCTCTGAAATAATTAATTTTAAGTAATTTTGATCTCTTCGAGATATTATCATAAAAAGATACCATGGGAAAGTAATTTTGGAAATCGATAGTTTCAGAGTTGTTTATGGATATTTAGGGGAAAGAAGGTAATAAGTTGTTAGGGACAGTATAAAGAGATAAATTTCCATGTGGTGTGGTAATGAAAAAGTTAATGTATTCGTTTTCATAGTTGCTTGTGGATTTTTAGGGAAAAGAAGGTAATAAGTTGTTAGAGACAGTATAAATAGATAAAATATCCACGTGGCGTGGTAATGAAAAAGGTAATGTATTCGTTTAAGTCGCATATAAACAAGCGTGGTATTGTTATTAACCATTGCGATTACTCGTCTACGATTAATCGTATCTCTGATTCGCAGAATATTAATGAAAATTAAATTTTCTGTTTTTTGTATATGTGAGTAAAGCACTAAATTATTTACATTTAATAAAATATTTCAAAAAAAAACTGATAAATAAGTCTTCATAACATTTTATTTATTTAAATTTCATTATATTTTCAGTAATGTCTGATATAGAATATTAAATTTCTCACCATTAATTGTCTAAATACTAAATAAATAAATAAAAACATTTCTAATTGTGTTAAGTATATTAATATTGTGTGACTGCACTATTACATAAAAATAAATGATAAGTAATTATTCGAAAAATTGTTACTGAATTTTGATATAATTTTTAGCTATTTATGACTGCAATATGAATAAAAAATATAAATATCTGTTTTTTTCCAAGTTTTTGATGAATATCGTATAAAGAATTTTTTTACTTAAATATCATTACAATTATTTAAACAATAGAAATACTTGTTTGCTCCCTCCTAAAGGTTTCTAATTTTAAATAATATTAAAAAAATTATCAAAATCGGAGCTGTTCTTGAGGACTTACAACTAAAATTCTACGTTGACGTTACTAACAGACGACTTTGAATGTGGACATTCGATAGCATCAAGAGTCCACATTCATCTCAAACAGCAAACCTCCCGTTTGACAGTAGTTAAATGCAATAAAAAACAAAAGTAAGCGTGAATCACAAACAGTCACCACCCATCCGAGTGCTAACCGCCACCGCCCCAGCTTAACATTCGAGATCTCAACGAGACGAAAATACAACACTGCCGTCAGTTATACATTCTAATTCAGATCTACATACGCAGTAACGTTTTTAGTTAAACTCCATGAAATGTACATCTAAAATTAAGAAAGTCAACAAGTATAATTCAAATAAATCCTGACAGAAACTTTCTAAATTTACAAAACACACAAACATATCTGCATCGAGAATGAAATGCATTCGAGAGTTTGTTCCACTTTATTTTGGAACTCTTGGCAAATACAGTTTTCATCCAGTCTTTATCATAAACATAGAAAAATACTGACATCCAAATATCAAGTTTCTCAAGTCGAATTTCAGCGAAGCGGGTTTCAGAAGCCTGCTTAAATTCAAAGCTTATTTCCAGCCACTTGGCCAACAGGAACGACAATATCACGATGCATTTTCGTTATTAAAAGGAAGAAGAAACGGAGGCAAGTGGCAAGGGCTAGTGGATGAAAAGTTGAGGTCAGAGGGATGAAGTGGAGTTGAGTGAAGTACACTAGAACGCGCAGCAAAGCTGAGTAAAAGAAAAAAAAAAGTTTGAGGTTTTAGCTTGCGAATCAGAAAGACAAAGAGAGAAAAAAAATAAAATAGGAAAGTGAAAGATGAAGTGGTTGCAAGACACATGAATTATATCACCAACGAGATTTAAATTAATTTCTCTCCGTGGTGGCTATGAAAAGAATTCATTACTTTTCCGAGACCTTTGAAGTGCCAGAACTCAATAATTCTGAAGCAATGGAAAAAAGTACGTTCAAGATCTTCCCTGCTGTTCTTCTGTTTGTCGGATCCTCTCCACGGGATCCCTTTTAACGACCAATTTCATGCTCGCTTAAATGTGGATATGACTGAGGAAATAGACAAGAAAGACATTTTATTTAACGAAATATTCGTGCTTGAGAAAAAGCATTCGGAAGTCCTTTCGGATTCTGAGAGAATGCAGCTGTAAAGGAAAATGATTAATTAAGCATGCATTTAGCAATTTCCTTTATTACAAAGGTGAGACTTTGCTTATTTTTCGTAATTGTTGGAAGGTTCATTATTTGTTTTCACAGAAGCTTTTACCATTTTCGAGGTTTATGTAACTTGCTGCCAGTTCGAAGTTTACTTTGAAACTGGCATGATATGATAATTAGTCTCTGGACCCTTTCAAGTTTGGAAAGGTTGCAAAGTTGGATCTTTCAAAGTTTGCACAATTTTAGAGAATATAATATATTAAATTTCCCTTTAATCATGTTGCTGAAAATGAATACATTTGAATGCTTCCAAATAGTATATGATAAAACTTCAATGCTTCCAATATATACAATTTTACAGTTGAATGCGTCTTAAACGTTACATATTAAACTTGAATGCTTTTAAAGTAAACAATTTTTTTACTTGAAAGTTTCCAAAGTATTAATTTATTAAATTGAATACTTGCTACATATTAAATTTTTAACTTGAATACTGCCAAAGTGTAAGTTTTGAACTTAAATCCTGCCCAAGTACAGTGAAACACTTCTATAGCGCCAATTTTGGGGCTGGCGGTGGGTGGGAACTAACTCATTATAGCCCGCTACGCTTTTGTTTGTTCAGGCTTGACCGCTCGCTTGAGTGGCAGCCGCAACTCTTGTTACACCTACGTGCGGCGTATGCATTTTTCAAAAATATTCATTTTTAAACTTGAAGGCTTCCCAGGTATACAATTTTAAACTTGAATGCCTCCCAACTATAAGCTGATACGCCTGAATCCTTCAAAATGATTGAATTGTAAATTTGAATATTTCCAAAGTTTGAATGACAAAAATTTAATACTTTCCAAGTATCCAATTTTAAACTTGAATGCTACCCAAATATAGATTTTCGATTTAAATGCTTCCAACATTTTAATTTTAAACTTGAATGCTTCTTAAGTATTATATTTTTACCTTAAATGTCTTCAAAGTTTAATGGATTAAACTTGAATTCTTCCAAAGTTTACATTCTCAATTTAATTCTTTTAAAAGTTTAATTTTTCAACTCAACTGCTTCCGAAATTAAAATTTTTAACTTGAATTCTTTAAAAGTTGAAATTTCAAACTTCAATGCTTCCAAAGTAATACGTTTTTAACTTAAATGCTTCCCAAATATAAATTTTCCTGCTTGAATGCTCCTCCAGCATACATTTTCAATCTTGAATTCTTCCCAAATATACATTGTAAATGTAAATGCTTCCAAAATGTTAATTATATTTGACTAAAAGTGCATGCGTCTAAATTTTGAATGATTCAAAACTTTAATGCATTCCGAATATACATTTTTAAAATTTTAATGCTTCTCAATTATTACATTTTTACCTTGAAAGCTTCAAAAGTTTAAATTTTCAACTTGAATGCTTTCAAAGTTTAAATTTTCAAGTTAAATGATTCCAAAGTTTAAATTTTCAACTTGAATGTTTCAAAAGTTTAATTTTTCAGCTTGCATGCTTCCAAAACATAAAAGATTAATCTTGAATACTTCCAAACTTTAAATGATTGTACTTGAATGCTTCCAAAGTTTAAAACATTATACTTGAATGATTCTTAAGTATACAATTTTCAAGTCAGAAGCATTCCAAGTATTGCATATTAAACATAAATGCTTCCCAAACCTAAATTGTAATCTTAAATGCTTTCAAAGTATACATTTTAAACTTGAATAATTCCCAACTAAGTAATTTTTAACTTAAATGTTTACCCAGTATACGTTTTTTAATTTTGATACTTCCCAATAATCAAATTTTAAACTCCAATGCTTCCAAAGTTTAAATGTCTAATCTTCAATGCTTGCCAAGCATAAATGATGAATTTCAATGCTTCAAAATTCTAGCTTTTTTAACTTGAAAGTTTTCTGAATATTCACTTTTTAACTTGAATAAAATACAAATATTAGATGTCAAATTTTAATGTTTCACAAGTTTCAATTTGAAACTTGAATTCTTCGCAAGTAAATGAGATGAGACTTGAATGATTCCAAAGTTTAAATGATAAAACTTTAAAGCTTCTCAAGTATACAATTTTAAACTTAAATGCTTCACAAATATTGGAATTTCAACCTGCATGCTTCTCAAGTATAAATGAATAAACTTGAATGCTTCCTAAATACACATGTTTAAAAATCAATGCTTCCCAAGTTTGAACGTTAAATCTTTAATGATTTTCAAGTCTATGCGATTAAATTTCATTGCTACCCAAACATAAATAATTAAACTTGAAAGTTTCCCAATTATAAATTTTTAGACTCAAATGCTTCCTGAGTATAAATGGGTGAACTTGAATGAGTTCCAAACATAGCATTTTAAACTTCAATGTTTCACAAGTATCAAAATTTAAACCTGAATTGATTTAAAGTATAAATGTTTAAACTTAAATTATTCAAATCTTAAGCGATAAAACTTGAATTACTTCAAGTTCAAACGACTAAGGCTGAATGCGTAGTTTAAACATTTAGACGTACATGCTTCCAAAATTTCAAAGGTGTAATATATTTTGATTTATGAATTTTCCCCGTCGACTCGAAGGATGTTTTCTTTCTTACATTAAAAAAAAAACAATATTTTCGCGATTTAGGTCACATGTTCCATTTTTCTTAGGAAATGTCGAGTAACTACGTTCACCGACCTCAAGTTTCTGGCAACACGATGCAGTCCTCGATTAAAGTCGCACCTCGCATATCATTTTATATAGCGTCGCAGGGCGAGTTTAATTTCGAAGTCTACCATGCCATATGGCACACTGGCAGTTAGATTAACATTCAAATAAGATGAGAACGGTGAACAGACATAATAATAAATACGCTTAATTTTCTGGACATATGTGAAACTGTTGGAAATGTGTTTAAAAAAGGTGCTTCTCTTGTTGACTCAATAAAATTGAATCAGTTAAAATGTTTATCAATTTCAATTAGTGGCTCAATTCTAGCTAAGAATCAGTAGTTTTTACTGATGAGTTAGAAATTGTTACTGATACATTATTAAAAAAAGAACTGTTTCATAGCTAGAATTGAGTCACTGATTGCAATTAGTAATTATTTTAACTGATTCAAATTTAGAGAGTAGATTTATTGGATTTAGATTCAATCCTTTTTTTTTAAGCCTTTTTCATTCCTGAATTTCTCGATACGACAGGGAACGAAGCAATATAAGATTGGAAGCAGTTTAGAACTTGAGAATATTTGAACATTGTAATCATCCAATTTTTAAAACTTGGCTAGTACCAAAGTTAGAAAAATTCCAAGTTTGCAGCCTCCTAAGTTGGCAAACTCTAAATCTTGGTTGGCTTCAAACTTGGATGCTACCTAGATTAGAAAACTTAGAAAAGTTTGCTGCACAAAAATATTGTACTTTCTAAGTCGGAATCTTTTTAAAACTTTTCGACTTACAATGTTTATGCATCCTAACTTAGAAAACTCTGAATGTTGGTGGTTCCCAAACTCGGATGTTCTAAATTTAAAAACTTTGAAATTCGGCTGTTTCGAAATATTGATGTTTCTTATGTTATAAAAATTTAAGGTGTGGCTTTCTCAAAAGTAGATTTTTCCTAAATTGAAAAACTTAACTGCTTTAACATTCACAAGAAGTTCCGAATGTACAGCTTGCCAAATTAGAAAACTCAGACTTGGATGCTACCTAACTAGAAATCTTTAATACTTTGCTGGTTCCAAAGTTGAATACTTCCTGATTTAGAAACATCTGAAACATGAGTGTTTCTAATCTGGAGTATTACCTCAGTTAAAGAACTTTGAAAACTTTGCTGCATCCTAATTTTATATTTCCTAACATGGTAAGCTTTGAAAACTTTGCTGCTTTCAATGATTATGCTTTCTGATTTAAAAAACTCTAAATATTGGTTACACTCAAACTCGGAAGATTCCTAAACTTAAAAAACTTTGGAATATTGCTGATTTCTAATGTTGATGTTTTTTACGTTAGAAAAATTTTTTATTTCACAGTTTCAAAAGTAGATGCTTCCTAAATTGAAAAAATTGGCTGTTTCGGAAGTTAAAAAATGAAAAAATTAAAGCATCCTAAGTTAAAAACTCTGAACCTTAGTTCTATTTAAACTTAAATGCTACCTAAATTAGAAAACTCTAATACTTTGCTGGTGCTAATGTTGGATACTTCCTGATTCAGGAAACTCTGAAACATTGTGGCTTATACTTTTGGGTTTTACCTGAGTTTGATAACTTTGAAAACTTTGCTGCATTCAAATTTTATGTTTTCTAACTCGGAAAGCTTTAAAAACTTTGCTGCTTCCAATGCTTATGCTTTCTAAGTTGAAAAAATATCTTGGTTTCTCTGAAACTCGCATGCTTCCTAAATTGGAAAACCTCTCAAAGTTTCTTCTACTTCCAAATGTTGATGTTGTCTACGTTAGAAAATTTTGAAGCGTGGCTGTTTCAGAAGTAGATGCTTTCTAAATTGGAAAACGTGGCCGCTTTAAAAATTACAAAAATTTCCCATTATACAGCTTCCTAAATTAGAAAACTCTGAAAATTGGTTGAACTCAAATTCGGATGTTACCTCTAAATTATAAAACTTTGATTTTTATGTTAGAAACTTTGATTCTTTGCTGGTCCTAAAGGTGGATGCTTCCTGAATTAGAAAACTCTGACTCTTGGTTGTCTTCAAACTAGGATGCTCCCTGAATATGAAAACTTTGAAACTTTGCTGCTTCCAAATTTTTATGCTTCTTTAGTCAGAAAAAATTTAAAGCTTAGCTGTTTTAAAAGCAGATGCACAAATTGGCAAACTTATCTGCTTCCAAAGTAAACAAATTCCCATCTTACAGCTTTCTAAGTTAGAACACTCTTAAACTAAATTGCATTCAATCTTGGACGCTATCTAAATTAAAAAACTGTTCAACTTTGCTGCTTCCAAAGCAGATGCTTCCTCATTTAGAAAACTTTTAAACTACGGTAAGGATCAAAGATTCGATTCTGAAAGTTGCCATATATTTTAAAGTTTCCTAAATTCGCGAAATTGGGAGTTTTTTTTCATTTTGGAAGCAGCTAGATTAAAAATTTCGCTAACATTTTAAGAAGCAAAAACAGGAGTCTTGAAAACTTTGGAAGGTTCCATCTTTAGCAATTTTCCAACTCTGTACGCATCTAAGTATTGAACCATGTTTTAATTTTTTCAAGCATATAACATTATCGCTTAAATGCACACTACATTAATAGAACCTAATAAGATAAATCAAACCATTTATTGTTAAAAATTAATTACTTTGAATGGAAAGTCTATCATTATATTTTGGTTCAGAATTCACCTCTAGTTGTTAACAATTCTACTATTTGGTCAAAAATTTAATTATGTTGTTGAAAATTCATCATTTGGTAGAAGAATCATATTTTTCGGTTGAAGATTATTTTTTTGTTAGTTGAAAGTTAATTATTTTTAATTAAAAAGTCTACTGTTATGTTTTAAGTTCAGAATTAATCCTTTTTAATAGAAAAGTCATTTTTATTGGTTGCTAGTTCATCTTTTCTGGTTGGGAATTAACTTTCTTCTTGAAAATTCAATTTTCAGGATTGAAAATTTAGCTGTCTTCTACAAAATTCGTTTTTTAAGTTTCAAAATTCCACTATTTCCTTGAAAACTCAATAGTTTTTGTTCTAAGATTTAACTGTTTGGATGGAAATTCATCTTATGGATACAAATTTCGTACATTTGTACGAAAATTTGTTGTAAACACAACTTTTTGTTTGAAACTTATTTCTTTTGTGAAAATATAACTATTTCGTGTAAAATTTATCTTTCGAAGTTTGAAAAATCAAATGTTTTCTACAAAATTAACTTTCTTATTTAAAAAATTGACCTTCTTGTTGAAACTCATATGTTTTGGTTGATAATTCAACCATTTTGAAAATGAATTTTATTAACATCAATTAATTTCCCTTATATTTCCCTACTTTAATCTCTTATTTGCTAACTTACCAAACAGGGAAGAAATCTGCTCAAGTATCTTTATAATTCCTTAACTCACCTGAAACATAAGAAAGTCACAATCAATAACAATTTTGAGAATAAATAATTATATAGAGTGATTATATAGATAAGGAAATAAATACTGAATCCTGAAAATAATTCTCAACTATTCCTAGGAAATATTTCACTAATTCCAGGACCCTATTAAAATCATAACTTTGGCGCAGATAATTTTCCTTGTGCTTTTCTTGGCCTCCCTAGGGTGCCAAAGCCACCGGGGCGTACTTGGCTAACCAGTTTATAAACTTATAACTATATGAATAGCTTAATCTAGAAATATTTTCGGGCAGAGAAAACATTGAAAGTTTGGTAGAAAACTCATCTTTGGCATTTTTTTCCCTAGCTTATATTCACTTAAGCTTGATGCAGGATTACCCCAATTTTCTTGAAGACCCCGGTTTCATTAAACGATAATAAGAACGCCCTTGGAGGGACACATGAGAGGAAATTGCTCTCGAACAGACCCGAGGCAAAATCGAAACTCCTAAATTACA
This sequence comes from Belonocnema kinseyi, assembly GCF_010883055.1. Lineage (NCBI taxonomy): Eukaryota > Metazoa > Arthropoda > Insecta > Hymenoptera > Cynipidae > Belonocnema > Belonocnema kinseyi. The sequence goes on along the minus strand of NC_046666.1, from coordinate 42,212,048 downwards.
TCCTTCAAGTACCACACTTTGACGGTTTCATTCACGAGAATATTGGCCAATTTAAATTCTGTTTGAAATAAATATTTTCCCGCTTTAAAGAGATTTTTTTTTTGCTTTTAGCAGGGGCCTTCCTACCTCGTTAAAAGCTAAAGTGTCGATATAATTAAGTAGGGACGATTGAAAAAGGAGTATAACAAAAAGTTTGAAGAAAAAGTTTGTCAGAAATCAAAGTTTCTGCTTTTCAGGAAAATTTATACTTTAAAGGATGAATATTTAATTAAATTGAAAGAGCTTTGAAAGTGGACGCATCTCAACTTTCGTTTCTCAGAAAAATCTACTCTGGTATTTTCAAATTGATTGCGACTTAATTACGGTATTTTTCAATTTGGATACTTTTAAAGTTAAAAGCCTTGAGCAGCAAAGTTAAAATGTTAGTTTTTAATTAACTTTAAAAATCCCGGGTAGCAGGAAAACTTCATTTTCAAAATTCTTTCATTTTTCTCTGATCCTTAATATTCAACGACTATCATTTTTTTCTTGATATTTTTAAAAGAATATTGTAAAAATTAAATAGAAGAATTTCAGGCTAAAATGAACAAAGTTCAAATTTACTTATATAATTCAACCAAAAATGGTCAAATTTGGTAAAAGATAGTTAAATTCTCAACCCTAAAAGTTTAATATTCTACAAAAATATTAATCATTAACAATAAATGTAATGGTTGATATTTTACGAAAAAATAAAAAAAACGAATTTCCAACCAAATAGTTACATTTCCCAGCCAAAAAAAACGATTTTTTAAAATAAACCGTTGAATTGTTAAAATGCAAAGTTTAAATTTAATAGTTAATAGTTAATCCAAATTCTTTAACTTTCAAGCCAATTTTTTCAAGCGTTTTTTACCAAAAAGAGGAAAATTTGAAACCAAGAAGATCAGTCTTCTACCAAAAATGTTACATTTTGTGTTAGGAGAAATGAATTTAAGAATACTAATTTTCAAAGAAAGAAATGGAACCCCAAACAAAGAAACAAATCAATTTTCAACCACAAATTAAATATTACACAAATATTTTAATTTTCAGCCAGAAAATATAAATTTTCAACTAAACGGTTGCATTTTTAAACAAAAAAGAGGAAATTCCAAAACAATTAGATTAGTTTTCTACGAAAAATACGAATTTTTAACTAAAAATTATCAACCATTAGATTGAAAATGAACCAGCATCAAACGAAAAATAGAAAAGTGACATTTTCAGTTGAAAAAATTAATTTTAAACTAAGAAAAAAACTAATTTCCAGTAAAATTAATTAATTTTCAACCAGTGAAATGAACTTTCAACCAACAAGATTAATGTTTAATAAATTAGTTCAATTTATCCCAGCAGTTGAATTTTTAATTTATAAAATATCAATTTTCAACAAAATAGTTCAACCTTGAACCAAATAGATAGACTTTAAGCTGAAATGATGAATCTATAACTGGAACAGTTAGATTTTTAGTTAACACATTAATTTTCAATAGAGAAACAAATTTTCGAATTAAAAAAAATACGTGGCATTTTTAACCAAAAACAGTAAAATTTCTACCGAAAGGTATGAATGTTCAAACCAGAAAGAGAAATTTTGGGAACAAAAGTCTTTAACTTCCCACCAAAAAAGATTCTTGAGTTAAAATAGATAAAATGTCAACAATATGAATTTGCAATTAAAAAAAACTAATTAATTAGAAAAGTGGAATTTTCAACAACAACAAAAATATGAATTTTAAAGAAAGCTGTTAAACTTACAGGTAAATAATAAAATTTTGAAATACAAATATAATCGTCAGAAGAAAAGACCTGCAAAAAACAGGAAAATAAATAAAAGTACAAGCAAAAAATAAAAGTATAAGAAAAAAATAATTTACTAACAAGAATATTACATTAAAGTAACCGCAAATCTTCATTTACAAAGTTCCTTTATTTTTCTCTGACAATTAATATTTAAAGACCCGAATCTTAGTCTTGTAACATTTTTACGTAGAAGATTTATAAAGGAATAAAAACAATTTCAAATACAAAAAAATTTAATTCATTATCATTTACAGTTCCTTAAAGTTCCTGAGACAGAAATTCCTTGACTTTTGAAAGAATTTTGTTGAAATCCAGAGCTTTCCCTGATCCACGGTCACCCTGAAAATCGAAGTTACTATTTGGCAGGAAATTGTTTTAATTGCTTTAATTGATTAAGTAAATACTATTCGACTGTAAGTAGATAATTAGGGCCGGTTTGAATTACAGATTCCGTTACCGACACAGTTACCGACATCGAGACCATTCCACACATCAAGTGGTTTTAGAAGATACTGTGGAATTTTGAGTAATAAATTTTGCGTAAGCAACTTCAAGGTATACATTTAATTAAATAATTGATTTTTTAAATGAAATGTATTATCTATAGGAAAGCAATACATCATCCTTATTCTTTGCATAAGAATACTGATTAAAATTATAAATAACCGTTAAGCTGTTTACGCAAAATTTATTACTCACAATTGCATTAATTGCACAAATTCAATGTACGACGTCATCTGTAAGCTTCGAGAACTTTCTAGAAACTTAGCACGGGCACGAACCACTTGAGCTGTGGAATGATTTGAATGTGAGTAACTGTGTCGGTAACAGAATCTATAATTAGAACCTGCCTTTTTTGTCTACTACGATAGTTTAAGTTTTTCTCTCTCTCTTATTCCCTTGAAAGCGGAAATCGAGTGCCATGTCTGAATATGCAGAAGTAGAGACTTGACTAAGCTGACAGAGGCGTCGAAATTACGAAAACGTTGTTCACGTTCGAATGAACTACTCTGGTGAGATGAACATGCAAGAGGAAATTTACGTTCTTGCGCAGCGTGTACATTCATCAGCGATGAGTAACAAATTTCACGTTTCTATTCTCCAATCTAGTTCCTCTCCGCCTTTCTGTGTCATAATTAAATAGCAGGTTAAGTTCACCGGTGAGAATAACAGAGTCGACAGGAATTATTAGTTTATGAAACGAAATATTGCTACACTTGCGCTTCATTTCCCCTGGAAAACTAACACTCAACAACTTTTAATTTTAAAGTAAAGTAATTTAAATCAACAGACAGGCAAATAAATAGACAAAAATGCCATAATAAACTTAACGGCTTGATGCTAAGTTTTCATCGAAAGGAAGCTTTTAAATTTTATCTTAGGAAATAAATATTAATAATAATCTTCGAAGTCAATGTGACAGTTTATTAGTATGAAGGGAGGGAAAGTAAGAAGCACGAGGGGAAATAAGGGTAGGGGAAGTACGAGAAGTGGTGGGCAATACGAGAAGGGGTAGTAGTGGAAGTGAGGGAAGTGGAATTAACCAAGACAATTTTCGATGACAAAAGATCCCTGCGCCTCGATCCGCTGGGAATCGAACCCAGGGTTTTCAATTCCCAGTCGGGTGCTCTATCAACTAAGCTATTGGAGAGAACGAAAGAAGAATTTTTTTCCACAGATATACCATATAGCAAGGTTTTCTCTAAATAGGCATAGATATAAGATATAGAAAATGTGTATTATCATTGCGATGGTAAATAAGGTAGACAATAAAATGAATAGAGCACCCGACTGGCAAAAGACAGACCTGTTTTTGATTCCCAGCGGAGCGAAGGGGAGGCATCTTTGTTCACAGATAAAAATTAATTTTGAAATTTTACAAAAAATAAAAATTCTGATACCAAAAAAGACATATTTTCAATAAAGCACATTAATTTTTATCAACCTTGTGGAATTTTAAAGCAAAAAGTACGAATTATGTACAAACGAGTTAAATTCTCATCCCGAAAAATTTTTTTTTAACAAAAAGGGTACTTTTCTACAAAATAATTAAATCTCCATGCAAAGAATTTAATGTTTAATCGAAAATATTAATTTTCAACAAAAAGTTATTTTTTAACAAAATAGTTTAATTTTCTAACAAATTGTTGAATTTTTTGTCCAAAAGACGAATTTTCGACAAAAAATTTAATTTCTTAACCCGAAAATATGAAGTTTCAATCTTGATATTTTAACAAAAAAATATTTCAATTCGAAATAAAAAACAGTCAAATTCAACACAAAAAAAGACGAATTTTCAAGAAAACCGCAGAATCATCTACAAAAGCAGATTGATTTACAACTGAACAGTTGTCTTTTTAGCAAAAGAAAATTCATTTTCAAGCTAGAAGATTAATTTTCTAGCAATGAGGCGATTCTTTTTAAAAAGTTAATTTTTTGAAGGAAAGAGTTCATTGAAAATTTATGAAGCTAAATGAAAATATTTTTCAACAAAAGAATTCAACATTCAAACCCAAAATATGATTTTCTAACTTCTAAAAAGATTAATTTTTTATTAATTGAATAGTTACATTTTCAACCAAATAGTATAATTTTTAACCAATTGAAATGAATTCCAAACCAAAAATATAATAGTAGGCTTTTCATCGAAAAATAAATAGATTTTCTTATTGAATTCTAGTAATTCAATTTGCATTTGAGTGAACGTTTAATTTTCAAACAAGCAATTGAACTTTTAATCAAATATTTACGTTTTCATTTGAAAAAATTATTTTTGTATGAAAAAAGGAATTTTTAATATAATACTTGAATCATCAACTAGATAAAATTAATTTCCAACTAAACAGTTGCATTTTTAAAACAAAAAAATGATTTTTTACCAAACTGACAAAGTTTTAAGAAATTACATAAATTTTCAACCAAATAGTTGAATTTTGAACTTAATAAGAGAAATTTTCAAGCAAACACTTTTAACAGAAACCATTCTTGACAAGATACATGAATTATCAAACAAGAAAGATTTTGGAGTTAAGAAAGAAAAGAATGTTAACCAAATTGTTGAATTTTTATAACAAGCGAATGAATTTTCTACAAAACAGTTGGATTTTAAAACCGAAAATATTTTCGACAAACAAGAATGACTTAATTAAATTGTTGGATATTCAACAAAATTATTAAATTTTCAACCAAATAGTTGAACTTTTCAGCAAAACAGATGAATTTTTAAGATCAAAGTTAATGTTCAACACAGAAAGATGAACTTTCAACCAAAATGTTTAATTTAAAAAAAAATATAATTGTCAACCAAATACCTGTATTCACAGGCAAACTGGTGAACTTTTAATCGAAAGGGATGAATTTTCAACCAAAAAAGATTACATTTGCATTGTTAAATTTTCGACTAAAAAATATGATTTTTGAAATGAATAATGAAAATCTTTCACCAAATGTTCGAATTTTCAAATAAAAGAGATTAAATGTTAACAAAGAAACAGTTGCATTTTCAACCAAATAATTTAATTTTCAATCCTAAAAGACGAATTTTCAACCAAATAGTTAAATTTTCATGTCAAAAAGCGATTCTTTGAGAAAACAGTTACATTTTCAACTGAAAAGTTAATTTTTAACCAAAAAGCGGAATTTTTAAAATAATAATTAAATCTTTAAGTAAATATTTGTATTTTTTATAAAAAAAGAATAAACTTTCAACCAAAAATAATTGGAATTTTTTATTGAGTTCTATTAATCCAGTTCTCACTTAAGCGAAAAAACGAGACAAAGCGAAAGTTTCTAGAAAACAGGAAAAAAAAGGATTTAAAAAAAGGGAGGAAATAAGATGATAGGGGAAGCAGTGTGAAATCTGAAATTAGGAAATTATGAGCCTATGATAATTTACTTAGTGCCAAATTATTGTCGATTAATATTGACTCTCTGGAATCTGTCAATTGCATCAGGTCTCTGAGCCTATCTGAAGGTTTGGGTTGATCACAGGGTTCCTGGCTGGATAATGGCCTTCCCGAGGCATCGATTAAGATGCGAATCTCGTGTCTCTGTAACCACCACTCGATTAATCGCACCATTCGATTACGTGATAATTTAACGCTTCCACGCGAAAATGTGCTGTGCATCCTTGCGCTTCTCTAATATCAAGATCTGGATACTCTAATGTCTGTTTCTCGATTTATGACCCTTTCAATTTATCAGTGCCTCAATTAAATGAATCCGCCGCAAAATCGAATTGGAATTATCAGAGTGGCTATTTTTTTTTAATCCCTTACTTTTCTTTGATTTTTCACAAATTTTTCTCTGACTGCTTTTTCGTTGTTAATTACCAATAATATTTAAATACCACAGTTAAATTTTTGTCAAATTCAGAATCAATAGCCTCGCCGACTCAAAGGGTGACAATTGATTTCCGTGAAACTGGATTGAATTTAGAAGAATTTGATGAAAACGAGAAGAATTCATTGAAGTTAATAAAAATTCAAGGTGAATTAAAAAAACTCAACTGAATTTAAAAAATTTTTATATATGAAAGAAATTAATTAAATTCATTAACTTCAGAATGAGCTTAGAAAAATTCAAGGGAATTCCAAAGAATTTGATGAAATGCCTAAGAATCCAAGGTAAAGTTATTAAAAGACTTCAAGATCAACTAAATCAAAACTTTTAAAAATTAAAAAAAATCCATTTAAGTAAGTAGAATTAAGTTAATTTAGAAGAATTAAAGTGACTTTAACAAACGAAAGAAACTTCCAAAGAATTCAGGGTAAATTTAAAAAAAATTCAGTGTGAATTATACAGCCACACAAAAAAAAGTGTGCGGATCTGGTAACAAGACACACGTATTCCTATGGATTTTGGGGCGCTTAATTCAAATTCGGTATCAAAAATCACCCATCACGTCATGGTTGAGGCAGAACCTCAAAAAATTAAGAAAAATCATGCACTGAGGCAAATAAATTTCAAAATAATCCCAGTGATGCAAATTTTCACTTCAAAAACATGTCGACAACTATGAAGGATCAACCCTTGCCTGATATCAACTTATTTAACATAACTTTACCCAACAGAACCTGACCTCACCTAACCTGAATTAACAGAAATTTATTGAATTACACGTAAAGCTCTGGAAGCATATTTTCCCAGTAGCAAATGTGACCTACATCGAATGGGTCAACTCAAGCCTAACCTAGAAATAAATCTAACCTAGCCCAACCTAACCTAACCTCATGAAACATAATTAAACTGATTGCGTTATCCCGTTGTGTTTGCGGTACCGTTTCATTCAGCTTCGGCTTAACCTACATAGAGGTTTAACCTATCCTTACCTAACAAAACCTTACCTAACCTAACCGATTACGCTGGCAACCCTGTTCTTGCGTACTTTCATATTTAAGACTGAGAACGCATTTAAGACTGAGAACCGTACGCTTACATAGCTGCACGTGTGGTAGAATTTCATTCGGCTAGGATAGGTTAGGTCACGTTTTGTTAGGTTAGGATAGGTTAAACCTCAATGCAGGTTAAGCCGAAGCTGAATGAAACGGTACCGCAAACACAACGGGACAACACAATGAGTTTAATTGTGTTACGTGAAGTTAAGTTAGGTTATGTTAGGTCAGGTTTTTTTAGATTAGGATAGGTTTGACCTCTTTGCAGGTTAAGCCCAAGCTGATTCAAACGGTACCGCAAACACAACAGGAGAACACAATCAGTTTAATTGTGTTTCGTGAGGTTAGGTTAGGTTAGGCTAGGTTAGATTAGATTTATTTCTAGGTTAGACTCGAGTTGATCCATTTGATGTAGCACACATGTGCTACTGGGAAAATATGCTTCCAGAGCTTTACGTGTAGTTCAATAAGTTTCGGTTAATTCAGGTTAGGTGAGGTCAGGTTCTGTTGGGTAAAGTTATGTTAAATAAGTTGATATCAGGCAAGGGTTGATCCTTCACAGTTTTCAACATGTTTTTGAAGTGAAAATTTGCATCACTGGCATTATTTTGAAATTTATTTGCTTCAGTGCATGATTTTTCGTCATTTTTTGAGGTTATGGCTCAACCATGACATGATGGGTGACTTTTGATACACGGCAAAAAAAATTGAGCTGTGACAGGGATATTATTCCTTATTATAGCCAAACATTAGGCTGAAAACGAACGAAGGAATTTAGAAAGATCCCTGGATCAGCGAAAATGAATATCCTTGACCATTTTCCATATACCAGGGATATCGTATAGTCAAACCCCTAATAAGTATAGCTATAATAGGGATAGTAAGAATAGGTGTCTGAAGCAATTGTCGGAAGAGCGCCGGTGCATTATGGGAGCAGCGAAATAAAATGGCGACGGTCTAATCGGGAGCCGTGACAGTTGAGATTTACTTTGGACAATTAAATGCTTTTTACCACTTGAAATGTGCGCGATTGTTAATATTCAATGGAGTTTATGATGCAGTAATAATAATTTACATTTGTTTCGATTGTAGGCGATAACTATATTGAAATATCAAGAAACGCGATAAAAACAACAAACTTGAC